>NC_139991.1:21064260-21292098 GCF_964263955.1 Coregonus lavaretus | reverse complement strand
GGGGAAACTATCTACCCTGGCAATACACTGTAACGGTATCTCCATACAATACATAGGCACAGGGGAAATATCTACCCTGGCAACAAAATGGTACGAGTAGCTCCACCGAGCTACACTACTCTCACATTCAAACAATCACCCACAAGGACAAGGGGGCAGAGGGAACACTTATACACAGACTAATGAGGGGATTAGAACCAGGTGTGTGTGATTGACAAGACAAGACAAATGTAATGATGATAATTGGGGCGGTAGTGGTTAGTAAGCCGGTGACGACGAACACCGAAGCCTGCCCGAACAAGGAGGGGATTCAGCCTCGGCGGAAGTCGTGACAAAAGCTCTGGTACTGATTGGCTCACATAATTGGAGTAAGATGCTTACAACATTAGAGTTGTGGGTTTGATTGATCCTTACGGACCAATTATTCAGTTTTATTGATTGTTTGAGGGGTACAGCACCCCATCTCTAACAATCGAACAACTTTACTCATTGGCTGAGGAGTACTGGCCTTGGAGGTTGCCGCGCAATCGTCCTCTACCCTGTTTCCAACCCAGTGGGATCCTACCTCGGGTTCAGATCTTCAGAGCTCCCCCCTCATCGGACCGTGAGGGTGTCTGAGACTTCATCAGCCACGATAGATTCTACGGCTGACTCGGTTCATCGGGCCCAACCTCCCATCGGTCCTCGAGGGGTCTCCTAAACCACTCGAGGCGAAAAACATCCGGTCTTCCTCTGCCATTTCACCAGCTGTCATCATCGGCAGCTCTATGGTGAGAAACATCTCAGTTCCCAGGGCAAAAACCCTGTGCTATCCTGGAGCATGAGTACAGGACATTACAAGGCTGCTTCCTACCGTTCTACGACAGATGCCGGGTGCTGACGCTGTTGTAGTCCATGTGGGGTCAAACGACATTAGGAGGATTAGCTCGGAACTGCTAAAACTGGATTTGAAAGATTCTAGCTCTGAAAGACTCAAATCGCGGCTGATTACCATCACTGGGCCGCGGTTGCAAAGGATTCAGCAGGCTACTGGCATTACACATCTGGCTAAAAGACTACACATTTTGGAAAGGCCGCGTTGAGACAATGACTTATCAGTGGCAAACCCTGCACAGATAATCCTTATCATTGTGTTGCTGAGTTGTCGTAGTGCTGCTGAAAATGTATATTGTTCAAGGGGTGTTGGAAATTATTATGTAAGTAACCTAATGTATGTTCCTCTAATTCTCCTGAATGCCTCTGTCAATCCAATAGCTATTGTCAGCAGTAATCATGTGCCTATGAACCTGAATTATACTGTTAGCACTGAGGCGGTTTGCCCTAGTAGGAAGCCCACTGTGTGCAGTTCACCCTCCACTATCAGCTCAAACATAAATATCACTGTCTGATAAGCCTCCGAGTAAAGCAATAAAACAATCAAGAATCCCAGAAAAGCGCTAAAAATAGCCCACATTAACATATGTAGCCTAAGAAACAAGATTCATGAAATCGAGACTTGCTAGTAACAGATAACATTCATATACTATCTCTGAAACTCAATTAGATAATACCTTTGAATATACAGTGGTAGCAATACATGGTTACAACATCTTGTGTGACAGGAATGCCAATGGGGGTGGTGTTGCTTTTTATATTCAAGTTTCAAGTTTTCATGTCACATGCACAAGTACAGTGAAATGCCTTTCTTGCCAGCTCTAACCCCAACAATGCAATCAATAACAATGTAATGCTAAAAATAACAAGGTAGTACACAAACTTGAACCTCTCAACCTGCTCCATTGCAGCCTCGTCGCTCCATTGCAGCCCCCCCGTTTCCTGTAGTACACAATCAGCTCCTTGGTCTTACTGACGTTGAGGGAGAATTTGTTGTTCCAGCCCCACAATGACAGGTCACTGACCTCATCCCTGTAGGCTGTCTCATCGTGTTCAGGCCTAGCACCGTCGTGTCATAAGCAAACTTGGTGGCGTTGGAGTCATGCGTGGCCAGGCAGTTGTGGGTTAACAGGGAGCGCAGGAGGGGACTAAGCACACAACCCTGTGGGGCCCCCCTGTTGAGGGTCAGCGTTGCAGTGTTGATGTTGCCTACCTTCACCACCTGAGGTCGGCCCATCAGGAAGTCATTCAGACTCATATTCCTGTAGAGTTTAGACAGGATCTCACGTCAAATATTGTTGAAGTAATATGGCTACAGGTTCACCTGCCTCACCTAAAGCCTATTATTGTGGGAAGTTGCTATAGACCACGAAGTACCTAACAGTCATTATCTGGATAATATGTGTGAACTGCTTGATAATGTATGTGATATCAATAGAGGTATATTTTCTGGATGACCTAAATATTGACTGGCTTTCATCAAGCTGTCCACTCAAGAAAAACCTTCAAAATGTAACCAGTGCCTGCAACCTGGTTCAGGTTATCAGTCAACCTACAAGCGTATTTACAAACAGCACAGGAATGAAATCATCCACATATATTGATCACATCTTTACTAATGCTGCAGAAATCTGCTTTAAAGCAGTATCCAAATCCATTGGATGTAGTGATCAAAATATTGTAGCCAAATCTAGGAAAACCAAAGTTCCAAAGTCTGGCCCTAATATAGTGTATAAGAGGTCATACAAGAAGTTATACAGCACATTTTGTTACGTTACAGCCTTATTCTAAAATGGATGAAATTAATGTTTTTCCTCATCAATCTAGGATTGTGTCGAGGCATAGATCTGGGGAAGGCTACCAAAACATTTCTGCAGCATTGAAGGTCCCCAAGAACATAATGGAAGAAGTTTGGAACCACCAAGACTCTTCCTAGAGCTGGCTGCCCGGCCAAACTGAGGCATCGGGGGAGAAGGGCCTTGTTCAGGGAGGTGACCAAGAACCTGATGTTCACTCTGACAGAGCTCTAGAGTTCCTCTGTGGAGATGGGAAAACCTTCTAGAAGGACAACCATCTCTGCAGCACTCCACCAATCAGGCCTTTATGGTAGAGTGGCCAGACGGAAGCCACTCCTCAGTAAAAGGCACATGACAGCATCCTTGGAGTTTGCCAAAAGGCACCTAAAGACTCTCAGACCATGAGAAACAAGATTCTCTGGTCTGATGAAACCAACATTGAACTCTTTGGCCTGAATGCCAAGCGTCACGTCTGGAGGAAACCTGGCACCATCCCTATGGTGAAGCATGGTGGTGCCAGCATCATGCTGTAGGGATGTTTTTCAGCGGCAGGGACTGGGAGACTAGTCATGATCGAGGGAAAGATGAACGGAGCAAAGTACAAATAGATCCTTGATGAAAACCTGCTCCAGAGTGCTCAGGACCTCCGACGGGGGTGAAGGTTCACCTTCCAACATGAAACAAAGATACATGATATAAAGAATGACAATAAAAAGCTTTGGAGCACCTTAAATGACATTTTGGGCAAAAGGGCAAACTCCGCTCCATTATTCATTGAGTCAGATGGCTCATTCATCACAAAACCCACTGATATTGCCAACTATAATGTTTTTTTTATTGGCAAGATTAGCAAACTTAGGCATGACATACAAACAACAAATTGACGGTATTTGACGGTATTTGATGTTTTTGAATAATAAAAGTTCTAAATTTGCTTCATGAATAGTGCGTGACCCTAGGGTGGCAACACATACATTCTAAGTGATTTCAATGGGTCTTTCTCCATTCTGATAGTTTTATACTTTTCAATTCAACTTCAACCAAAAATAATTTTCAGCATTGTCATCAATTTCTGCATTTACTGTACTCATTTAAGATCCTTTCCACACTTCCACGTAGGGCTGCACGATATGGGCAAACAATCTAGGCCTTATTTTTAACCAAATGTTGCAATTTCGATTTTACTTGCGATTTAGAGCAAAACACTTGGGTGAATTTTTGGACTCATGGATATAGAATGATTATTTTAATTCTATAGTTAGAATATAATAGTGGGCACTTTGAATACCGTAATGTTTGACATGAAAACTAATTAAAATGCCAGGGAGGAGTTATTGTGACAGGGTAGGAACCAAAGTGTTTCCTAGGGGACCTTATAATCCTTTGGCTACATTGAATGTTTTCTCTTAGCTACTTCATGTAGCTAACATATTCATGTTTCGCGCATTCTTCTTTGATTTAGAAGATACTGTTGCGCAAACAACAAGCTAATTTAGGTCTACACCATCACTGGTATTATCAGACTGTATAGCTAATTCCGTTTACTCTGACTCAGTACATTTATTAGCTAGCTAGCTAGCCAGCTAACTAGCAATTAGCATTAACGGCTAACAAGATCTAGGCCGAACTTGCTAAGACAAACTAGATGTTTGCAGATGTAAGAAACACAAACAAATAGTTTAGTTAGGGAACGCTAGTGGATTTATATTAAGAAGCAAAGTGAAAACTGCATTGTTGTCATCAACATTGTTGCATGTGCTGCATTCACCATGCAGACTGAATGCAAGTGTCTCATGGTCGATGAACAACAAAGCGGAAAGCTGTGGAAAGAGGCATGGAGAGAGAGAGCGGAAAGAGATGACTCAAGTAGCGAAGTAAACTATAAAAATGGACGTTATACACAGAGTATTCCATTTAACAAACCAAACATTCAAATACCGTTATAGAAGGTAAAGTAAAAACCGAAACCGGTCCATGCATCAATACCAGTATATCGTAAAATACGGTATACCGCCCAGCCCTAAACTCTCCTGGCTCAAAGTAGAGGAGAGATTGACTGCATCACTACTTGTCTTTGTGAGAGGTATTGACATGTTAAAATAAACTAACTGTCTGTTTGTACGACTAGCACACAGCTCGGACACACATGCATACTCCACAAGACATGCTACCAGGGGTCTCGTCACAGTGCCCAAGTCCAGAATAGACTCTGGGAAAACGCACAGTACTATCAATCAATCAATCAATTTTATTTTATATAGCCCTTCTTACATCAGCTAATATCTCGAAGTGCTGTACAGAAACCCAGCCTAAAACCCCAAACAGCTAGTAATGCAGGTGTAGAAGCACGGTGGCTAGGAAAAACTCCCTAGAAAGGCAAAACCTAGGAAGAAACCTAGAGAGGAACCAGGCTATGAGGGGTGGCCAGTCCTCTTCTGGCTGTGCCGGGTGGAGATTATAACAGAACCATGCCAAGATGTTCAAAAATGTTCATAAGTGACAAGCATGGTCAAATAATAATCAGGAATAAATCTCAGTTGGCTTTTCATAGCCGATCATTAAGAGTTGAAAACAGCAGGTCTGGGACAGGTAGGGGTTCCATAACCGCAGGCAGAACAGTTGAAACTGGAATAGCAGCAAGGCCAGGCGGACTGGGGACAGCAAGGAGTCACCACGGCCGGTAGTCCCGACGTATGGTCCTAGGGCTCAGGTCTCTCAGTTGGCTTTTCATAGCCGATCATTAAGAGTTGAAAACAGCAGGTCTGGGACAGGTAGGGGTTTCGTAGCCGCAGGCAGAACAGTTGAAACTGGAATAGCAGCAAGGCCAGGCGGACTGGGGACAGCAAGGTGTCATCATGCCCGGTAGTCCTGACGTATGGTCCTAGGGCTCAGGTTCTCAGAGAGAAAGAGAGAACGAGAGAATTAGAGAGAGCATACTTAAATTCACACAGGACACTGGATAAGACAGGAGAAGTACTCCAGGTATAACCAACTAACCCCAGCCCCCCGACACATAAACTACTGCAGCATAAATACTGGAGGCTGAGACAGGAGCGGTCCGGAGACACTGTGGCCCCATCCGAAGAAACCCCCGGACAGGGCCAAACAGGAAGGATATAACCCCACCCACTCCGCCAAAGCACAGCCCCCGCACCACTAGAGGGATATCCCCAACCACCAACTTACAATCCTGAGACAAGGCCGAGTATAGCCCACAGAGGTCTCCACCACAGCACAAACCAAGGGGGGGGCGCCAACCCAGACAGGAAGATCACGTCAGTAACTCAACCCACTCAAGTGACGCACCCCTCCCAGGGACGGCATGAAAGAGCACCAGCAAGCCAGTGACTCAGCCCCTGCAACAGGGTTAGAGGCAGAGAACCCCAGTGGAGAGGGGAACCGGCCTGGCAGAGACAGCAAGGGCTGTTCGTTGCTCCAGCCTTTCCGTTCACCTTCACACTCCTGGGCCAGACTACACTCAATCATATGACCTACTGAAGAGATAAGTCTTCAGTAAAGACTTAAAGGTTGAGACCGAGTCTGCGTCTCTCACATGGGTAGGCAGACTGTTCCATAAAAATGGAGAAAAAAACAGAGCCATGACTACATGGAACTCTATTCCACATCAAGTAACTCATGAGACTTAAAAAACTGATAAAACTACACCTTATGGAACAACGAGGACTGCAAAGAGACACACACGCACGCATACTAACACACTTCTTTTACACACATGTACATTTTTTATATTGTTGTGTGGTGATATTATACTGCCTTGGCAGTATAATACAAATACATATACAAATACCACCTTTTTAAATACGTAACAACTTCAGAGATTGGCTGGCACTCTACCTCCAGAGACGGAACTCCTTTGCTAATTGGCTGTGGGTATTCCATGAGGAGGCGTTCCTCATCCAGGAACTTCCCGTCTCGTCCGTTCATGGCGGGCTGGAAGAGGCCGTAGTTCAACACATCCTTCAGACTCTGGCTCAACGTGCACAGGATCCTCTGCTTGGCAACCCACACGGTCGCATTGGGGTTGAACCGCATACATTTCTGTGTGAGGGGTTTGGGTTGGGGTTGGGAATAGGGGTGTTGAAAGGGGTAGGGTTAGAGAGGGGGAAAGAGAGAATCATGGTAAAAAAAATGTGTCAAAGACTTTCAGTTGTAGGCCAAGAGCCTGGGCTTGAGCATTACCCATGCAAAACCGTCACCAACATTTCCTTTACAAACACTTACAAAAAATTACACATTGGCTTCCTTACCCTGTAAGCAGTCTATGGACAAGGTATGACAGCAATCCATGCTTTGGTTTAGTTCCCCTGGCACTGTTTCCACATGCTAAAATGTTAGCATTTGTGGCACAAATCCCATTCAAGTCATGGGACTGATCTTAGCATTTCTTACTCATCATGTCCAAATCACCCGAAAGTATCTACAATTGATTGTTAAGTTCAACAAAGTCACTTATAAATGATTTGAAAAAATGCTAATATCGTAACTTGAATTGGATTTGTGCCACAAATGCTAAAACGTTAGCATATGGAAACAGTGCCAGGGAAACTAAACCAAAGTATGGATTGCTGTCATACCTTGTCCATAGACTGCTTACAGGGTAAGGAAACCAATATCTTTTTTGTAATTTGGGTGAACTATCCCATTAAAAAAACATTGCCCATACAAACACTTACCCATACAAACACATTTCCCACATCTTCTCTAAGTGCCACACAGTGCCACAGCCTCAGCTATGGCGCGGGTACAGCATGACTCAGTCACACCACACCACCCCACTGACCCCCTCTCCTGCACCCAGCCAGATTACCTCCGAGCTGGACAAAAAAACAATACAGCAGCATCCGCCAGAACTGGCTGAATCAGAGAGGATTATGGGCCACGGGCCGTGGCATTCAGTGTTTGTGTGTGTGTGTGTGTGTTTACCTCCGGATCTGCTGCTCAGCTGGTGATAGTGGACCTGTGCCTGTGATAAAGACTGAGGCTGATGAACACTCTCTGAACTCTACCCATAATCCTCCCTGGCTGGCAGTGAGGAGGTGAGGAGGAGATGCAGGGATGGATGGAAGGATAGAGGTGTACAGGAACAGATGTCTGGCATCTGTCTGCGGAGAGATAATGGGCTGTTTCCGCCTGGCTGAGGACCATCCCAACAGTATAGTATGTTGCTTTGCTAGTACATCTCCCATCATGTTACATTATGCTCCAGCTTCATCATGAGTGCATCTCAGAACAGTAAATAGAAAGGTTAAGTTTCAGGAGAAACTTTATGAAGTGTGGTCCTGTGTGGCTCAGTTGGTAGAGCATGGTGCTTGCAATGCAAGGGTTGTGGGTTAGATTCCCACGAGAGACCAGTATGAAAATGTATGAACGCAGTACTGTAAGTCGCTCTGGATAAGAGTGTCTACTAAAATGTAAAAGAAATGTAATGAAATAGAACAGTGAAGTTTCAGGAGAAACTTTATGATTATAGTGAAGTAGCTATTTGAAAGCCTCTCTGACTGTGAAATGGGTTTGAAGTGCAACCCCAGCAGGGGTGGTATAGGGAAACAGAATAGAAGAGAAAGAAAAAACTGAGGCTGTTTGTCACTGGGGAATACATCAACATACATGTAATCCTCTCTTCAATTCAAAGGGCTTTATAGGGATGGGAAACATATGTTTACATTGCCAAAGCAAGTGAAATAGATAATTAACAAAAGTTTCAAAGGAATAGAGACAATTCAAATGTCATATTATGGCTATATACATTGTTGTAACGATGGGAAAAGGGAAAATAAATATGGGTTGTTTTTACAATGTTGTTTGTTCTTAACTGGTTGACTCTCTCTCTCTCTCTCTATCTCTCTCTGTCTCTCTCTCTCTGTCTCTCTCTCTCTGTCTCTCTCTCTCTGTCTCTCTCTCTCTGTCTCTCTCTCTCTCTCTCTCTCTCTCTCTCTCTCTCTCTCTCTCTCTCTCTCTCTCTCTCTCTCTCTCTCTCTCTCTCTCTCTCTCTCTCTCTCTCTCTCTCTCTCTCTCACACACACACACACACACACACACACACACACACACACAGCCCACTGATGTTACAACTACAGTCACCAAGCGGTACACTGAGCTAATGAAATCATAATGAGTATATGATGACTCAAAATGAATGAATTGTAATTCAACCTAATAAGTAATTTGAATATATAAGAGAGAGGAGGAACAGTTAATCCCAGTACTTTGATTTATTCAATACTATAGGGTAAACAAACACCTCATTTCAGAAGCTCTTATGTGGGTGGTCTTGTACTGTACTGCGTAATTTGTGTGTGTGTGTGTGTGTCTTGTACTGTGGGGAACGTGTTGAATAATTCAACCATGTTAGTTTTCCTAGTGGATTGTGTGACACATCATGTCATTAATCACCACAGCTGACCACTCAGCGGTGATGAATATGGAATTATGGCCATTAGCACATACATGTGTGATCACACATGAACACACACACAAGTGAACATACACGCACACAAACATACACACACACACACACACACACACATGCACGCATGTGCACGCTCGCGCGAGCACACACACACCTTTCCCTCTACGTTCTGTACTAAAGCCCAAGTTAATTACATCACAATTACATCAGGTTCAGATGTAGGTCAACACAAATTGACCCCAAACATTTCCACCCAATGTGCGGCCCACTCACCTCCTCTCTATACCTATCCCTAACCATAGGGAGTCATAACCATTCCATATTTCAACAACATGTTTCCCATTTATAGTACATACATGGAGTGAGCAGAGAGATAGAGAGAAATATAAAGAGGAGAGACAGAGGGAGAAAGGGAGACAAAGAAACAGTTAAGATTACAAAGAGAAAGAGAGACTAACAAAGAAAAAGTGAGAGATGGACATACTGTAAAAGCAAGAGAGAGTAGTGGAGGGACAGAAAAACTGTTGTTCATTGCAGCTGTTATCTCTCTCCCTCCCTCCCTCCCTCTCTCCCTCCAATAATGGCTTTATTGGCATGGGAAACATGTGTTTACATTGCCAAACCAAGTGAAATAAACAATAAACAAAAGTGAGAAGACACAAAACATTAACCAAAAAGTATTTGAATTAAACAGTAAATATTGCACTCAAAAAGGATATAAAAATATAAAGACATTCAAATATTGGTGGTATTTACAATGTTGTTTGTGTTCCACTGGTGTGCTGTGAATGCACACTGCAGTATTTTGCCTAACAGATATGGGAGTTTATCTATGTTTGATTTGTTTTCAAATTCTTTGTGTGTCTGTGTGATTTGTGGGAAATATGTATCTCTAATGTGGTCATACATTTGGCAGGAGGTTAGGAAGTGCAGCTCAGTTTCCACCTCATTTTGTGGCCAGTGGGCACATAGCCTGTCTTCTCTCGAGAGCCAGGTCTGCTGTGTGACCCTATCATGGATGACTAGCAGGTATAGTTCCAATTCAGCTCTGCGTACATTATTTGGGGTTTTGCGTTGTACACAAAGTATATTTTTGCAGGATTCTGCATTCAGTCTTAATTGGGTGTTTGTCCCATTTCGTGAATTATTGGTTGGTGAGTGGACCCCAGATCTCACAACCATAGAGGGCAATGGGTTATATAGCTGACTGAAGTATTTTTAGCCAGATCCTAATTGGGATGTCGAGTTTTATGTTTCTTTTGATGACGTAGGCTCTTCTTGCCTTGTCTCTTAGATCGTTCACTGTCTCCTGGAAGTTACCTGTGGTGTTTAGGTGTTTAGGCTAAGGTATGTATAGTTCTTTGTGTGCTCTAGGGCAACGGTGCCTTTTTTGGAACACCATTATTTTGGTCTTACTGAGATTAATGCTAGGGCCCAAGTCTGACAGAATCTGTGCAGAAGATATAGGTGCTGCCATAGCTGCGGGATGTAGGGCTGTTGAGCGTGCTGCAGCACCCCCTTAAAAATCAAAATAAAATAACAATATACAACAAAAGGAATAAAAAACAAACGTTTTTTTTTCACAAAAGTAGTGCACTGGGCCTTTACTATTATTAGCGAACCGATATAGACTACTGTATCGCGGACAAAAACATTTTTCAGCATCTCCGCCTTGGCAAAAAAGGTAGTTGTATAATTAAGAACAGTATCTTGCAAGATTCAATAGTTGAAATTGTAAGAGTTGTTGCCCTGTCTCTTTCTCTGCGGTTGTCATTCTAATGGAATACAAAAATAACAAAACCCTGTCCTCAAACATTTACATCAAAAGATGCAAAATTAGGTTTTGTCGAAAAAGCCAAGCTCGAGTTGACTTCCGGTCGGGCGATGTGAGAAGACGTGTTTGAGAGGTCCCCAATTAAACTTTAATTTTAACCGTTTTTTTTACACGCCGCTGTTAGTTCTTATGTGGATGTATCAGTTGGTTATATTATTTTAATCACTTTTCATGGTACCATGAGCAAGACCAACCCGAAGAGAACTTCTACGACGAATACATCGTCGAAGGCCGAACCAATTACTCGAACACAGAAAATGTCTGCCGCGGCCAGCCCTGCTGCAGAGTCGGAGGCCTTGTCTATGACCACGCTTGTAGCTGAGCTAGCTAAACAAAGAAGTAGCCTAAAAGAGGATATGGCTTCTCTCATCGGCACTTCACTGGCACCTCTCCAAACTTCCATTGATGCCTTTCGAGAAAGAGTCAACACGTTTGGGCGACGCCTCACTACACTAGAAGGTTTCTCCACTGATCAGTCTATAATTTTAATGGTAGGTTTATTTGAACAATGAGAGAAAGAATAACAACAAAAAAATCCAGAAAAACGCATGTCAAAAATGTTATAAATTTATTTGCATTTTAATGAGGGAAATAAGTATTTGACCCCCTCTCAATCAGAAAGATTTCTGGCTCCCAGGTGTCTTTTATACAGGTAACGAGCTGAGATTAGGAGCACACACTTAAAGGGAGTGCTCCTAATCTCAGCTTGTTACCTGTATAAAAGACACATGTCCACAGAAGCAATCAATCAATCAGATTACAAACTCTCCACCATGGCCAAGACCAAAGAGCTCTCCAAGGATGTCAGGGACAAGATTGTAGACCTACACAAGGCTGGAATGGACTACAAGACCATCGCCAAGCAGCTTGGTGAGAAGGTGACAATAATTGGTGCGAATATTCGCAAATGGAAGAAACACAAAAGAACTGTCAATCTCCCTCGGCCTGGGGCTCCATGCAAGATCTCACCTCGTGAAGTTGCAATGATCATGAGAACGGTGAGGAATCAGCCCAGAACTACACGGGAGGATCTTGTCAATGATCTCAAGGAAGCTGGGACCATAGTCACCAAGAAAACAATTGGTAACACACTACACCGTGAAGGACTGAAATCCTGCAGCGCCCGCAAGGTCCCCCTGCTCAAGAAAGCACATATACAGGGCCGTCTGAAGTTTGCCAATGAACATCTGAATGAAAGTGTTGTGGTCAGATGAGACCAAAATCAAGCTCTTTGGCATCAACTCAACTCGCCATGTTTGGAGGAGGAGGAATGCTGCCTATGACCCCAAGAACACCATCCCCACCGTCAAACATGGAGAAGTTGTCCTGTCCCCTTCTGCTAAGGGGACAGGACAACTTCACCGCATTAAAGGGACGATGGACAGGGCCATGTGCCGTCAAATCTTGGGTGAGAACCTCCTTCCCTCAGCCAGGGCATTGAAAATGGGTCGTGGATGGGTATTCCAGCATGACAATGACCCAAAACACACAGCCAAGGCAACAAAGGAGTGGCTCAAGAAGAAGCACATTAAGGTCCTGGAGTGGCCTAGCCAGTCTCCAGACCTTAATCCCATAGAAAATCTGTGGAGGGAGCTGAAGGTTCGAGTTGCCAAACGTCAGCCTCGAAACCTTAATGACTTGGAGAAGATCTGCAAAGAGGAGTGGGACAAAATCCCTCCTGAGATGTGTGCAAACCTGGTGGCCAACTACAAGAAACGTCTGACCTCTGTGATTGCCAACAAGGGTTTTGCCACCAAGTACTAAGTCATGTTTTGCAGAGGGGTCAAATAATTATTTCCCTCATTAAAATGCAAATCAATTCATAAAATTTTTGACATGCATTTTTCTGGATTTTTTTGTTGTTATTCTGTCTCTCACTGTTCAAATAAACCTACCATTAAAATTATAGACTGATCATGTCTTTGTCAGTGGGCAAACGTACAAAATCAGCAGGGGATCAAATACTTTTTTCCCTCACTGTACATCACAATCAAATTGGCTGGCTAGCAGGAGCTGGCACACTTGACTGTTTACTATCTGGTTGGCTAGCTAACGCCACTTTTTTTTAAATGTATTTTTACACGGCAACAAGATGAATGCTTAACTCCAGGAGTACTCAGGGATATCTTTATTACGTCTATACTTGGCTGAGAAGATTTCAGAAAACAGGAACATTGGGCTGACTTGCTAACATGGCTAGCTACGCACAACAAAAACCAGAGTGCTGAAGGACTGACTTGCTATTTGAATGTGGCGGTGAATTTAGCTAAGCACTTCTCCACCATTTCTAGCGGCTAGCTGCCTAAGATATAGCGTGACATTTGGACAACTACCTAGCTAGCTACATCTAGAATCAACTGAACAAAGACCTGTATCCATGTAAGTAATATTGGCGGCTGACTAGCTTAGCTGTTAATAGTAACACATGTTAAATATCCAACGTGAGTTTGTTTTTGTTTGAACTAACTTAAGCTGCCATTAGCTAGTCATTTAACGTTACCTCTCTAAAGATGATTTACTAATGCTACAATCTTAGGGTTTGACTCGGGTTACTTTCTTGTTTGCATTTGATTTAATGTGACTGTAATGCCTTTGTTTGTTTGATTGAGTGGGTTTTTGGATATATTTAGCTTTCGCCTCTACGGAGGTTCATGGACGTTGGAATATTTTGGCATTCGTGTTAGTTGGTTACGCTGCGCCTGAGTATCCTATTTTACTCCTTGTGGTTGTGGACACAGTTGTGCGGTGCGGCTGCAGGAGCGTGGCGTGGAGCGCGCCCCTAACACAACCCATGGGCGAAGTCTTGACTAACAGAAGCATTTTATTTGGCTATCTGCGTTTGTTAAAGCCAATGGAGGATGTAACTGATCGACTATTGAGTGACACTGTTAATATTTGAGTTTAAACAATTTTAAACTGGCATTGTTAATAATTGGGAGCCCTCTTGTGTAGGGTAAGTTAAGTGGCAGATGGTTAACCGGGAGTTTGACCCTATTTGGGGACGCCTGCAGTCCGCCCTAGAGGCGAGCATAGGACAGTGCTATTTTGTACTGGGTTAATTTTGTTGTGTTATTTTGAGGGTTTTATGTCAGGGGGGTGGGGGGACGTTGTTTGTCTTCATTAACCATTTGATTGTTACATATTCTACTTCAACAGTATTCTGTCTAACTATTCGGTACATGCTTTTTCTTTTGTCAGGATATGATTGGTGGTCTTATACATGTTTTTAATCTCTATTCCAGTTATAATTTTGTAATCTCAATTTTTAATGACTGACAATTCAGATATTGGGGTGGGAGTTGGGGTGTCAGCTATTAGGTTTACAAGCTGGAACGTCAAGACAATGAACGGCCCGGCTAAACGGGCTAGAGTATTTGCTCATCTTAAGAATTTAAAAACTGATATAGCATTCTTACAAGAAACACATCTGTGTACAGCAGATCATGGTAGACTCCGTAAAGCTTGGGTAGGACAAATATTCCATTCAAAATTCAATGCTAAGGCAAGGGGAACAGCAATACTTATTCATAAGAAAGTACAATTTACTGCTGCTGATATAATATCAGATCCACAGGGGCGCTTTGTTATGGTATCTGGTTCTCTCTTTCACACCTCTGTTTTGCTTGTAAATGTGTATGCTCCCAATTGGGATGTTGAGTTTATTAACAAACTTATTTCTTTGCTGCCCAATCTCAACTCACACTATTTAATCTTTGGAGGCAACTTGAATTGTGTGATCCACCCACTCTTGGACCGCTCAAACCCTAGATCATTATCTCCCTCAAAAATGTCCAGCACTTTGTCTGCATTTATGAGCCAGGCGGTATGTGTCGATCCATGGAGATTCCTTTTTCCCAATAACAAATAATTTTCTTTATTGTCACATGTGCACCACTCCTATTCTAGAATAGACTACTCTCTCTTAAATCTTTACTTTCAAACAATTCATTCTGCACCATTCTATCGAATGCAATTGATGTCTTTATTGAGACAACTAAAACAGAATCGATCTCTCCATCTACACTTTGGGAAACACTTAAAGTTGTTCTTAGAGGGGAAATACTTTCCTATTCCTCTCTTCTCAATAAACAATGGAAAATTAAACAAAAACAGCTGATCGACGCAATTCTGGAATTAGACCAACAATACTCTGCCTCTCCATCACCAGAACTTTACAAAGAAAGGCTGAGTCTTCAATCTCAGTACAATTTACTATCCACAGATAAGGCTGAGCAGCAGCTACTCCGCGCACGCGGTTATGTTTACGAACATGGAGAAAAGGCTGGTCGGCTTCTTGCTCATCAACTCAAATGCAAACTGGATTCAGCTTTCAGGCTGTGGCAGAGGAATGGCCTTACTAAGTTTAATGATCTTTATATTGATGGCACCTTTGCCAATTTCGAAGACCTCGCTATCAAATTTAATCTACCCCATTCAAGTTTATTTCGGTATTTCCAAATCCTCCAGTTTTTCCACACTCAAAGCCCAACCTTTCCAATTCTATCACCCGGATCGGGTCTGGATGCCCTTTGAAAACACATTTTTAACTAAATGGACTCATATCCCGTATTTTTGAGATAATCATGTCCCTTGATAAACCGTCACTCAATAAATCTGATCTGAATGGGAAAGGGAACTTGGTGGAGAGATCTCTGATTAAGTCTGGAATGCTACCGTACTTAGGGTAAATGGAAGCTCGTCTTGTGCCCAGCTTAGCCTTATACAGTTTAAGGCACTTCACCGTATCCATTTCAGTAAGGCCAGATTGTCCAAATTCTACCCAAATATTGATGGTACATGTGACAGGTGTAAAGGCTCCTTGGGGGACTTGACCCACATGTTCTGGGCCTGTCCCTGTCTGGCAGATTATTGGTCCACTATATTTAAAACCCTTTCTGAAGCATTTGATATAAAGTTGCAGCCTAGTGCAGAAATGGCTATTTTTGAAGTACCAAACAACAATCCTTCTCTGACCAATTGACAGCTGGATGCCATTGCCTTAGCCTCCCTGTTAGCCCGCAGAAGGTTTTTATTGGATTGGAAATCTATCAATCCACCCTGGCGCAAAGATCTGATGCTGTTCCTAAAATTAGAAAAGTATATAATCCGAGGGTCAACCAACTCATTCTATTCCACCTGGGACCCGATGATATCCTATTTTGAACAGCTCCAAACACTTCCTCCAGTTAAGTACTCTTGGCCCCACCCCCACCCCTTGAGATTACTGCTATAGGCCTATAAAATCACCTAATCACCTGAAATTGTTAGGCTATTACATTTTTGCTTGTATTGAAGTAACATTGGTGTATACTTTTGTTTTGTTTTCTGACATGGGGGGGGGGGGAGGATATGCGAAATTATGGGCAAAGGCACAAAACAGCCACATT
This sequence comes from Coregonus lavaretus, assembly GCF_964263955.1. Lineage (NCBI taxonomy): Eukaryota > Metazoa > Chordata > Actinopteri > Salmoniformes > Salmonidae > Coregonus > Coregonus lavaretus. Next base: position 21,275,778 of record NC_139991.1, on the reverse strand, counting down.
AAATTAAATATTTGTTTTGATCAAATAACATGGAAAACAACCACTTTTTGTGCAATATTAATTTACCATACTTACAAATCACTTAATGTAAATGTACATCATTGTATTGTACATATAGTGCATTCGGGAAGTATTGATGGATGGGGAGTTCGCTGGACAGCTATTTTCAGGTATCTCCAGAGATGTTCGATTGGGTTCAAGTCCGGGCTCTGGCTGGGCCACTCAAAGACAATCAGAGACTTGTCCCGAAGCAACTCCTGCATTGTCTTGGCTGTGTGCTTAGGGTCATTGTCCTGTTGGAAGGTGAACCTTCGGAACTCTGGAGCTCTGTCAGAGTGACCATCAGGTTCTTGATCACCTCCCTGACAAAGGCCCTTCTCCCCTGATTGCTCAGTTTGGCAAAGCGGCCAGCTCTAGGAAGAGTCTTGGTGATTCCAAACTTCTTCCATTTAAGAATGATGGAAGAAACTGTGTTCTTGGGGACCTTCAATGCTGCAGAAATGTTTTGGTACCCTTCCCCAGATCTGTGCCTCGACACAATCCTGTCTCGGAGCTCTTGGATTTTGCACTGTCAACTGTGGGACCTTATATAGACAGGTGTGTGCCTTTCCAAATCATGGCCAATCAATTGAATTTACCACAGGTGGACTCCAATCAAGTTGTAGAAAGATCTCAAGGATGAGCAATGGAAACAGGATTCACCTGAGCTCAATTTCGAGTCTCATAGCAAAGGGTCTGAATACTTATGTAAATAAGGTATTTCTGGTTTTTATTTGTAATTAATTGGCAAAAATTTATACAAACCTGTTTTCGCTTTGTCTTTAAGGGGTATTGTGTGTAGATTGCTGAGAAAAATGTTTTATTGAATCAATTTTAGAATAAGGCTGTAACGCAACACAATGTGGAAAAAGTCAATATTTTCTGAAGGCACTGTATGCATGGATGTGTAGGTTAAGAATTTGTTGTTGGCATGTCATGCCTAAGTTTGCTAGTCTTGCCAATAAAAAAATAATTAAAGTAGTTGGCAATATCAATGGGTTTTGTGATGAATGAGCCATCTGATTCAATGAATGATGGGGCCGAGTTCGCCTTTTTGCTCAAAATTTTATTTAAGGTGCTCCAAAGCTTTTTATTAGTATTCTTTATATTCTTTATCTTTGTTTCATATCACATTTTCTTATTTTCCTTCAGTTTAGTCACATGAGTTCTCAATTTACAGTACGTTTGCCAATCGGTTGTGCAGCCAGAATTATTTGCCATTCATTTTGCCTTATCCCTCTCAACCAGACCAATGCCTCTTTTGGGTAAATCCATTTGAATTCAATTACTTTTTGACAGCACACCTTTTGATTTGAACGAAACCGTCCATACATATTTGCCCATTGTAGAAGTGCTCAGAAAGTTATTTTTTGAACCTGAATGCCAAAACATTCAAGAGATAAAGGTGCTCAACGTTGACCTATTTTGCAAACCCCGCAATACCATAAGACATCCATGTCTTCATGACTGGAAAAGACAAATGGTTGAGACTGATATAATTTAAAAGCTTACAAATAGGGTTGTCAAACTATCTTCATATTAATTTTTTCATGTCCATTTTTTTTTCTTTAACGTCAATTATCTAAAAACGGGCAAAATGTGCATATGTTGTAGCTTAAACCCTATTTGACATCATTTGAGGTTGTTGTGTTGTGCGCACCATCAGTTGAGACACAACATGCTTTTGAAAACAAGGGTGGGTGTCAGGTTTTGGCTGATAAATGTACTAAAATGACATCCACCCTGTATTCAAGAGCATGTTGTGTCTCAACCAATGGCGGGCACAACACAAAAACCTCAGATGATGTGAAGTAGGGTCTAAGCTACAACATATGCGAATATTTAAAAATCTAAGTTTACTTATTTTTAGATAATTGACGTTAAATGTTTAAAAAATCGTAACTTTTTTTTTTTAAAGACAATAGTTTGACAACCCTGTTGGTAAGCTTTTAAATGATATCAAACTCAACAGTTTATATTTTCCAGTGATGAAAAATTGGTAAACTTTGAGCACCTTTATCTCCTGAAGTTTTGGGCATTCAGGTCCAAAAAGTCAATTCCGACCACTTCTTACATGTATGGATTATGTTTTTTTTTATCAAAAGGGAAGCTGTCAAAAAGAGATTGCATTCAAATCGAATTCAAAAGCAGCAAATACAGTACACAATAAGGATTTAGTGACACAATTACATAAATCAAAAGTGGGAGCACAAGAAACACAAAAATACAAAAACACAACTATAATTAAGCAGACAATAAGCAGAACTGGTTTCAAATGCTATTTGAAATCTTTAAAATACTTTTAGCGTTTGCTTTATCTTGCCTGGAGTGACAGATGGGCAGGGTTTATAGTTTTGCAGCTATTCTATTGGCTCTGTCACGATCGTTTAAGGATTGGTTGAACCAAGGCGCAGTGTGATAAGCGTACATTTTATTAGAGTACTGAACACACGACAAAACAACAAACAAACGAAACGTGAAGTCTTAAGGTTACACCAAACAAACCTATACAGAACAAGATCCCACAAACTAACTGGTGCCAACAGGCTGCCTAAGTATGGTCCCCAATCAGAGACAACGAGCTACAGCTGCCTCTGATTGGGAACCACCCTGGCCAACATAGATCTAAACGATCTAGAACTAAACATAGAAAAACACAACATAACACGGAGTATACACACCCTGACTCAACAAATCAATGTCCCCTGAGTCAGGGCGTGACAGTACCCCCCCCCCCCCCAAAGGTGCAGACTCCGACCGCGCCACAAAAACATAACAGGGTAGGGGCCGGGTGGGCATTCCGCCTCGGAGGCGGATCCGGCTCCGGGCGTGACCACCACTTTCTCTCCACCTCCCTGTTGCGCCCCTGGTCTGGTCTGGACCTCGGCGCGCTGCTTCCCCTCTCCTTCCTCCCACGACGTACCAAGTCCTGTCTGGACCCTGGTGTGGGAGACCCCGAACCTGGAGAGGGGCTGACGTCTGGGTCTGGACTGGCACCGCTGACTAGAGCTGGACCCGACGACGGTGGATCGAACTGCACAGGCTCCGGACTGGAGCCGCTGACCGGAGCTGGACTGGGCACCGGTGGAGCGGACTTCTCTGGCTCCGGAGTGGAGCGGCTGACCGGAGCTGGACTGGACCCCAGTTGAGCGGATTGCTCTGGCTCCGGAGTGGATCCGCTGACTGGAGTTGGACCGGACCCCGGTGGAGCGGATTGCTCTGGCTCCGGAGTGGAGCAGCTGACCGGTGCCGGACCAGGCACCGGTGGAACAGGCACGGGCCGTGCCGGACTGGACACACGCACCACTGGCTTGGTGCGGGGAGCAGGAACGGGCTGGACCGGGCTGACGACGCGCACCAGAGACAGGATTGCGTCAAACCACAGGTCTGGGGAAGTATACCAAAACACCTCCGCAGCATTGAAGCTCAAGTATTTGAAATTATTCCAAATAGTATTTGAACCCAGGTCTGGTAATAAGAGAGGAATGCATGTACCCATTCATTTGCGAGATACACACTCCCCACTGCCTTATTTTTTCTATTACGAAACGAGGGTTAATAGAAGCTTCCCCTAGAGGGAAAAGTCTATACATCAACGCCCACACAACGCCCACAGATCGGTCACACAGTGTGTGTTCTCCGACAGGCGAAAGGATGCAACACAGCCAGGTTAATAAATGTCCAGAGCTGGCTTAAATCAAAGGCATTATACCAAAGGGAAATGAGAGAAAAAGAAAGGATGTTAACAAGTGTAATCTAAGACTTCATCATTTGAACTTCTTTTGCAAGCCAGACATTAAATCCTATGAGTTAGTCTATAAGTCTAGGATGAAACAGTTCTATCCTTTAAAAAAAATAAAATGGGTGTAAAAAAGCCCTCCAAAGGTAACCCATAAATTGGCACATCAAACAATAGGGTCTTTCTGACTCATACAAACATACAACTCCTTTGCACGTTCCTGAGTAAACCTAGGCAAGCATACACACACACACACACACTCACTGTCTGCTGCAGGTCGGGGATGAGGATGCGGACGACCAGGGAGTGAGTGTGTATGTCGTCCATGCGTCTGGGGGCCGGCTCGGCGGTGGCTCTTATGGTCTCATAGATAGTCTCCTCACGGGAGCTGTCGGAGGCGGAGTCCTCGGAGTAGTCAGAACAACTCTGGGCCATCTCATCCTCACTGGACGTGGGACTCCTGGGCATAGTCAGTAGGCCGGACGAATTCAGCTATGGAGGAGTAAAAAACGATGAGTAAACAACTTAGAAAAAACTACTTTGAGACGAATCCTAAATTCCACTTGTCAAATGTTCACTTCCTCTCTCTCCCATTGACATCAATGCATGGCTAAGTGAAAATCCGACGTTAGAATTCGCCCCTTGTAGAAGATAAGCTCTAATAATGCTCTATGTAGCCATATAGTCATGTTCACGATGTGCTTATAATAAAATAAAATACAATTACCGTGAAATGCTTACTTACAAGCCCTTAACCAACAATGCGTTCAAGAAATAGAGTTAACAAAATAAAGTCAAAAATAAAATAAAAAGTAACACAATAAAATAACAATAACGAGGCTATATACAGGGTGTACCGGTACCGAGTCAATGTACAGGTTATAAATGTGCAATGTATGTATGTATGTACTTAATGTACAGAGAATAGAGATACTGTAGACTGGGCTGATTGTACTTTTCTCTCACTTTAAAGTGGTCTAGTACAAATATGATTCAGCCAGTCAAGATTCAGATTCAGGGCAGTTCTCTCAATATTAGGCTACTGGGCAGATTGTACAATTCTCTCAGGTCAAAGTGGCCTACTAACAAAAATTACTTGACATACCTAAACAATGGCTAGTCAACCTTTCAGAAAATGACCGTAGTAAGATTATACAATACATTACATTTGATTTTACAGTACAGGCAAGCAACATACAAAGACATCAGATGTCTCATTCAACATGGCACTGTAGGTTAAAAAAGCAATGAACTAAGAAAGTATGTCTCTATCCTGTCAATAAATGCTTTTTGACACTTGCGGGGCACAATTGTTATCTGTGCCATAAGGATTGATGTGAGGGCATTAGGCTGTGTTTAGACAGGCAACCCAATTGCGATCTTTTTTCCACTATTTGGTATTTTGACCAATCACATCAGATCTTTTCACATCAGATCTTTATCAGAGCTGATCTGATTGGTCAAAAGACCAATTAGTGGAAAGAAATATCAGAATTGGGCTAGCTATCCAAACACAGGAGTGACACACTCCTCATCAACCCTCCACATTTCTCTTCCGTTTCTCATTTCAGTGAAATAGGAGACAAATGCTTAGCCCTGATCGAGGAATCTCTTCTCTCTTCACTCTCAAAACCAATAAAACATTGCTGAAACATTGTCTGACGGTTGTATGGATGGAATCAGACAGGTAAACATACTCTTTCCATGGGCAACATCTGTGACATCCAAGACGTTCATCCATCATTATGATGACTTCAAATATTTAAATGTTTGTTGATATTGTCCAGATGTGGAACGCTATCAAATACATTGGTACAATATGGCTTTAGGCACCAGAGCTTGATAGCTGGCATTTTGAGATGACCATTTAGTTTTCTGTCTTTGTATTGCACTTCACCAAAGAGGGTTGTGGCTAGATGGAGTAGAGCTATGGACCAGAAGTTGCATGTTCGAGTCGCGCCGTGGACAATTGTAGCATTTTATCTTACCCTACCCCTTTTCCTAACCTTAACCTAATTATCCTAACCTGCTACATTAATTATCCTAACCTGCTACATTAGTTCTCATTACCTGCTACGTAAAGTCACCTCTGTCCATAGCTGCAGTCCAAAACCCACAAAGAGGGATCTTTCTACCATTTTCTTTCTCACTCACTCCCTCTCTCTCTCTTTTGCTTTCTCTCTAGCCACGACACAGATCCCATATGACTTAGATGGGCAGGAAATATGCGGGCAATTAGTGACACATTTTTCTCTACTGCTCAATGGTTTAGCACAAACACTGTCTCGTACACACAGTCACACAGTTCTAGGTATCCAGGAAATGAACCAGTCTGGCCTAATACTCCACTCAGTGTAACCACTCCTTTGACCATATGGTCATTATATAATAATATAATAATAAGCCTTTTAGCAGACGCTTTTATCCAAAGCGACTTACAGTCATATGTGCATACATTTTTACATATGGGTGGTCCCGGGGATCGAACCCACTACCCTGGCGTTACAAGCGCCATGCTCTACCAATTGAGCTACAGAGGACCACCATTATATTACAGCTTATCCCATTAACCTTAATAAAACAAATGACACAGTCACTCACTCACTCACACACACACACTCACATACTGATTAATTAGACAGTTAAGACGTCAAACGCATTACAATAATCACCAGAGAAAATAGAAAATAACAATGAATTTATCATTCCTGATCTCCAATGGTAATCAGCACTCATTGTTTAAACATCGGCTAAAAAATTAAACAAATAAATCGTAAAGCCCTTCATTTAAGTCTTCTCATCTCGTGACGCAGAAAGGAAGATAATTAATCATACAATTAGCATGTGAACGTTAATACTGTGTAGTGGAAACTAGCTTTTGGAGGTGATCTAAAAGCTCAGTGTCATTGAGTTCCTCTTGTAGAGTACTTATTTGGCAATGACGAGAGTTCTAATGTAGTATCGACTGAATTAAATCAGTTTCAAGAGACTGCATTGCGATCAATTTGAGCTTTTCTAGGTCCAATTGACCTGATTCTGGATCAGTAGCCTGTAACTGTTAGCTATCTCCATTTCAGGACATGATTCAATATATAATATAATATAATACTGGGTGGCAGGTAGCCTAGTGGTTAATAGCATTGGGCCAGCAACCGAAAGGTTGCTGGTACGAGTCCCTGAGCCAACTAGGCTAAAAACCTGTCAATGTGCCCTTGAGCAAGGCATTTAACCATACTTGCTACTGTAAGTCACACTTTAACCATGTGTTATTGGTGTGGAGGTAAAGGAGATTTAAAAATGTACAACAGACACATACTGTTGTACAAGTCTCTTTGGCCAGACAAGCCCAGTCTCCTATGAGCCGGAGGTTCCCTCACTGTGTGTCCCTGTTACAGATGGTGTTACTATAGTGACCAGATGCTTGTCAATAACACAGCATACATGAACAAGTAAACACAAGTCAATGTAGGGTAATATGACTGTGTTGTTGAATGATGACTTGTACAACGATGGATCATTACAAGTAGTATAATCACCCGATGGCTAGTACATTAGTCTGGTCCCAGATCTGTTTGTGCTGTCTTGCAAACTCCTTTATGGTAATCTATTTTATGTGTATAACAATGGCCATTATGAGATTAAGTAAAACAAAACTCAATGTTTCTTTGGGAGGGAAAAAAAAACTCACATATCACCTACATTATAGGTGTTTGAAAGCCCAAGGAGAAAGAGCAACGTTTTGCTAACCTTCAAAAATCTTTCCTCTCGGGGGGTTGCTAGAGGCGCAATGTGCGACTGACGTGTATTCCGTTTGCTCTAGCTGTATTCTTTTAATGTATGTGAATTTTACAGTAAAACCATATTTATTTTCAAATATTACTTTGGTGATCCCTTTCTGAAGTACCCAAGACTACTTTATTTCCAAATGTTAGCATGACGACGAAACATACTGTAAGACCAAAAACCTGACCTTGAGAAAAGTCAGCCTACAAGGCCCAGTTTCATCACCGCCCTCTCCTGAGTCTGACAGCCAGGAGACTCGCGCCTTGCCTTGGGATGCAGCTCTACCTGGGGGCGATGAAATGAACGTTCTCGAGGCCATCAAGTTACTACGCTTGGAGATAGTTGAAATGAAAACAGATATAGTTGCTACAATTGAGGCCGGAAATCAAGAGGTTTCTGAAACATTCAAAGCTGATTGAACTACTCTTAGAAACAAAACAATGCCTGTTATCGCATCGCTCAAAACAACAGAGTCCTCCCCCATTCCGAATGCTGCGCTGGAGACCCCCGCTAATTACCTCTCTGGAGGCCGACGTGAAATGTCTGACTGCGGATCTGAAAAAGGTGCAGGAGAGCTGTGTAAACTTAGAGTAAGTTGAGTCAGCGCAAATGCCTCGAGCCATGGATTTTGTCTCCGGACTGCTGAAGGATGTTCTCGCCATGTACACTACCAGTCAAAAGTTTGGACACACATACTCATTCAAGGGTTTTTCTTTATTTCTACTATGTTTTACAGTGAAGACATCAAAACTATGAAATAACACATACAGTGGGGGAAAAAGTATTTAGTCAGCCACCAATTGTGCAAGTTCTCCCACTTAAAAAGATGAGAGAGGCCTGTAATTTTCATCATAGGTACACGTCAACTATGACAGACAAAATGAGAAAAAAATATCCAGAAAATCACATTATAGGATTTGTAATGAATTTTTTTGCAAATTATGGTGGAAAATAAGTATTTGGTCAATAACAAAAGTTTCTCAATACTTTGTTATATACCCTTTGATGGCAATGACACAGGTCAAACATTTTCTGTAAGTCTTCACAAGGTTTTCACACACTGTTGCTGGTATTTTGGCCCATTCCTCCATGCAGATCTCCTCTAGAGCAGTGATGTTTTGGGGCTGTCGCTGGGCAACACGGACTTTCAACTCCCTCCAAAGATTTTCTATGGGGTTGAGATCTGCAGACTGGCTAGGCCACTCCAGGACCTTGAAATGCTTCTTACGAAGCCACTCCTTCGTTGCCCGGGCGGTGTGTTTGGGATCATTGTCATGCTGAAAGACCCAGCAACGTTTCATCTTCAATGCCCTTGCTGATGGAAGGAGGTTTTCACTCAAAATCTCACGATACATGGCCCCATTCATTCTTTCCTTTACACGGATCAGTCGTCCTGGTCCCTTTGCAGAAAAACAGCCCCAAAGCATGATGTTTCCACCCTCATGCTTCCCAGTAGGTATGGTGTTCTTTGGATGCAACTCAGCATTCTTTGTCCTCCAAACACGACGAGTTGAGTTTTTACCAAAAAGTTATATTTTGGTTTCATCTGACCATATGACATTCTCCCAATCCTCTTCTGGATCATCCAAATGCACTCTAGCAAACTTCAGACGGGCCTGGACATGTACTGGCTTAAGCAGGGGGACACGTCTGGCACTGCAGGATTTGAGTCCCTGGCGGCGTAGTGTGTTACTGATGGTAGGCTTTGTTACTTTGGTCCCAGCTCTCTGCAGGTCATTCACAAGGTCCCCCCGTGTGGTTCTGGGATTTTTGCTCACCGTTCTTGTGATCATTTTGACCCCTTGGGGTGAGATCTTGCGTGGAGCCCCAGATCGAGGGAGATTATCAGTGGTCTTGTATGTCTTCCATTTCCTAATAATTGCTCCCACAGTTGATTTCTTCAAACCAAGCTGCTTACCTATTGCAGATTCAGTCTTCCCAGCCTGGTGCAGGTCTACAATTTTCTTTCTGGTGTCCTTTGACAGCTCTTTGGTCTTGGCCATAGTGGAGTTTGGAGTGTGACTGTTTGAGGTTGTGGACAGGTGTCTTTTATACTGATAACAAGTTCAAACAGGTGCCATTAATACAGGTAACGAGTGGAGGACAGAGGAGCCTCTTAAAGAAGAAGTTACAGGTCTGTGAGAGCCAGAAATCTTGCTTGTTTGTAGGTGACCAAATACTTATTTTCCACCATAATTTGCAAATAAATTCATAAAAAATCCTACAATGTGATTTTCTGGATTTTTTTTCCTCAATTTGTCTGTCATAGTTGACGTGTACCTATGATGAAAATTACAGGCCTCTCTCACCTTTTTATGTGGAGAACTTGCATAATTGGTGGCTGACTAAATACTTTTTTTCCCCACTGTAACCATGTATCTTCAAAGGTATTATCTAAGTGCGATTCAGAGATAGCAATAGATTACATTCATATAATGACTATCAAGTCATTGATTTCATGAACATTGTTTCTTAGGCTACATATGTTAATGTCGGCTATTTTTAGCACTTTTCTGGGATGCTTGTTGTTTTTATTGCTTTATTGGGAAGCGTATCAGAAGTAGACATGCTCATGTCATTTATGTTTGAGCTGATAGTGCAGCACACAGTGGACTTCCTACTAGTGCACACCGCCTCAGTGCTAACATTATAACTCTTGTTCATAGGCACATGATTACTGTATACAATAGCTGTAGGATCAACAGAGGCATTCAGGGCAGAGTCAGAAGTGTTAGGCCTACTGCTGCTAGGTAGCTCTCTCTCTGCTCTCCCCCTCCCCTCTGTCTGTCCTTGATTGCAGGAGTGAAGTCTGGTGTGCGGGAGTCAGGGTTCCAGCTGCAGCTCATTCACCATAATCACCTCAGCCTTTAAGACCCGGTCAAACTTGCCACTCATCGTCAGATCAGAGTCAAGATGACCATGTTAGTCTCGCTGTCGACTCAACCTGTTTGTTTTCGCTCTTTGTGTTTTTGGCCTGTTCTATTTACTTTTCTCCTGTGCCACAGATTATTGGAACCTGACTCCTGCCTCCGCTTCACTCCTGCCACCACCATCCTGCTTTCCACTACCGGACCTCCCTTTTGGACTCACCACGGACACTAGGACATTACGGTACCACACCTGCCCTGACCTGGATCTGTTACCCTCCCTGTAACCTGGACTTGCTCTTCCCCTATTATTGGAAACCTGGACTAATTGAACATTGTAAATAAACCTGTTAAACCTTCTCTGGCTTGGTGTTGTTGTCTGCATTTGGGTTCAAATCCAGTTAAATCATGACAGTATGATCTGACCAACATGAACCCAGCAGACAGTAGCTCGGATACCACCCCAGAGTGCACTCAAATTTGGACTGCCATAGCCAATCAGGGCATTTTACTTGGCCAACATGATACCCTGTTTAAGACTATTGCTGAGAACAGTCAGGTGCTGCTTAATCAGGTTCAATTACTCACCAATCAAGTGTCTGCCCTTACTACCCAAGTTAATAATGCACCCCTCGGGCATGGCATACAAACTGCTCCTTCTCCTGCTCCACCTGTTTTTCCTACCCCTTCAGCCCAGATAAGAGAGCCTTTTGTTCCTGCTCCAGAGCGCTATGACGGGAACATGGGAACCTGTGGTGATTTTTTGACTCAATGCTCGTTAGTGTTTGAACAACAGCCCCTCACCTACGCCTCAGAAAGAGCCCGTATTGCCTACCTTATCAACTCTACTAGCGGTTCCGCTCGTGCCTGGGGATCAGCGGTCTGGGAGAGTCAGTCGGACATTTGCAACGCTTACGTTGCCTTCACCACTGAGATGAGGAAGGTTTTTGACCACCCCGTACGGGGCAAGGAGGCTGCGAAACGGTTGTTTTCTCTTCGGCAGGGGGCTCGCAGTGTGGCGGAGATGGCAGTGGAGTTTCGGACTTTAGCGGCAGTGAGTGGTTGGAATGACGAGGCATTACAAGGAGTGTTCATCAATGCTTTGTCTGAGACTTTAAAAGATGAATTGGTGTCATATGATGAATCGCCTACGCTGGATAATCTTATTTCAGTCACCATCAGGTTGGATAATCGGATTCGGGAGCGCCGCCGGGAGAGGAGTGTTAGTTCCAAGCAACCTGTCTGTCGTCAACAAACTCCTCCCCGCATCTTCCCTACGGAGAAAGCTGTGTCTTCCCGAGTCGATACGAGGAGCACTGAACCCGAAGCCATGGAGGTGGGTCGTGCACGGTTGTCCTCAGAGGAGCGTGCACGTCGTATTCAGGCTCGGGTCTGCCTGTATTGTGGAGAAGCTGGTCATTTCGTTCCTTCCTGCCCAGTTCGTCCGGGAAAAGGGCCGGCTCATCATTATTGGGAGAAGTTTTGGTGAGCCGAGCAGCGGATTCTTCCTCTTCTCCCCGCATTCTGCTCCATTTGGGTTCAAATCCAGTTAAATCATGACAAGAAGTGTAAAACTGCTTTACAAATACATCACAAAGTTAGTTTAGTTTATTATAAATGTTATTTATTCAACTAATACTTTATGTGTTGAATACAGTCGTGGTCAAAAGTTTTGAGAATGACACAAATACTAATTTTCACAAAGTCTGCTTCCTCAGTTTTGATGATGGCAATTTGCATATACTCCAGAAAGTCATGAGTGATCAGATTAATTGCAGTTAATTGCAAAATCCCTATTTGCCATGAAAATGAACTTAATCCCAAAAAAACTTTTCCACTGCATTTCAGCCCTGCCACAAAAGGACCAGCTGCCATCATGTCAGTGATTATCTCGTTAACACAGGTGACAGTGTTGACGAGGACAAGGCTGGAGATCACTCTGTCATGCTGATTGAGTTAGAATAACAGACTGGAAGCTTTAAAAGGAGGGTGGTGCTTGAAATCATTGTTCTTCCTCTGTTAACCATGGTTACCTGCAAGGAAACATGTGCCGTCATCATTGTTTTGCACAAAAAGGGCTTCACAGGCAAGGATATTGCTGCTAGTAAGATTGCACCTAAATCAACCATTTATCGGATCATCAAGAACTTCAAGGAGAGAGGTTCAATTGTTGTAAAGGCGTCAGGGTGCCCAAGAAAGTCCAGGAAGCGCCAGGACCGTCTCCTAAAGTTGATTCAGCTGCGGGATCGGGGCACCACCAGTGCAGAGCTTGCTCACGAATGGCATCAGGCAGGTGTGAGTGCATCTGCCCGCACATTGAGGTGAAGACTTTTGGAGGATGGCCTGGTGTCAAGAAGGGCAGCAAAGAAGCCACTTCTCTCCAGGAAAAACATCAGGGACAGACTGATATTCTGCAAAAGGTACAGGGATTAGACTGTTGAGGACTGGGGTAAAGTCATTTTCTCTGATGAATCCCCTTTCCGATTGTTTGGGGCATCCGGAAAACACTGAGCGCTACCATCAGTCCTGTGTCATGCCAACAGTAAAGCATCCTGAGACCATTCATGTGTGGGGTTGCTTCTCAGCCAAGGGAGTGGGCTCACTCACAATTTTGCCTAAGAACACAGCCATGAATAAAGAATGGTACCAACACATCCTCCAAGAGCAACTTCTCCCAACCATCCAAGAACAGTTTGGTGATGAACAATGCCTTTTCCAGCATGTCATAACCATGTAATGGTCAATGGTTTACTCTAGATAGTTTTTCCCTTGCCACAACCAAAGAGTAACCACAGAGTGACCAATCAACTACATATGTGTCCTATGTCCCACTAGGCGAGACCTGGGGATGAATCAATCCATTTGCTCCAATTGATCCATTGTACACAATTGCCACGCATCCAAAGAGCAACCACAAGCTAGAAAAGAGAGGGGAATATGATTTGGACAACAGGGGAGATAGTGTGTGGACTAGATGTTTTTAAAAACCAAGAAAGCGGAAAACATCACTTTGTATTCCTCTCATATCCGTTCTGCTGGTAAATGGTCCTTATGCTCAGTGGAGTAGTCTGTTAGAGTGTGTTAACTTGGTTGAACTTGTGAATGGTCCGTAAAGTGCATTTTCACATTTTACATCCTTTTTCATATTTTTTCTCACTTAGCCCAAAGATAATGTAAGCATTCAGTTATTCAAATTGCCACCATGATTTGAAAGATTGTTTGGAAGTGCGTTGTACTGACTAATGATGTGCTCTGAAGGGTGAAGGTTGTGGTAAGATTAGCATGAAGACACTTCCTGTCTGAATGCTAATTTGGATAGGTTTTTACTTCACCTTACTTATTACAAACCCTACATAATTGTCTATATGAACAAATTGAATAGGTATAAGTAGGGCTGTGGCGGTCACGAAATTTCATCAGCCGGTGATTGTCAAGCAAATAACTGTCGGCCTCACGGTAATTAACTGTTAATTAACAAACACATTTAGCATCTCCTGGCTTCCGCACAGCCTAAAAGCCACTGATTGTCACGTTCGTTTAATGACGGGTCAGACCAAGGCGCAGCGTGATATACGTACATGTTTATTTACACTGAATAAACACACGACAAAACAACAAACAAACGAAACGTGAAGTCCTAAGGTTGTACATACAACGAACCTTACCCGGAACAAGATCCCACAACTCAATAGTGCCAATAGGCTGCCTAAGTATGTCCCCAATCAGAGACAACGAGCGACAGCTGCCTCTGATTGGGAACCACACCGGCCAACATAGAACTATACATACTAGATCCCACATAGAAAATACTACATAACAAAGAATATACACACCCTGACTCAACATATACCCTGACTCAACATATACGAGTCCCCTGAGTCAGGGCGTGACAGTACCCCCCCCCCCAAAGGTGCGGACTCCGACCGCACAACATAAACATAACAGGGTAGGAGCCGGGTGGGCATTCCGCCTCGGAGGCAGATCCGGCTCGGGGCGTGACGACCTCTCACTCTCCGCCTCCCTGTTGCGCCCCTGGTCTGGTCTGGACCTCGGCGCGCTGCTTCCCCTCTCCTTCCTCCCACGATACGCCAGGCCCTGTCTGGACCCTGGTGTGGGAGACCCCGAACCTGGAGAGGGGCTGACGTCATGGTCTGGACTGGAGCTGCTGACCGGAGCTGGACTTGGCACCGGTGGAGTGGACTACTCTGGCTCCGGAGTGGAGCCGCTGACCGGAGCTGGATCAGGCACCGGTGGAGCAGACTGCTCTGGCTCCGGACTGGAGCCGCTGACCGGAGCTGGACTTGACCCCGATGGAGCGGACTGCTCTGGCTCCGTAGTGGCGCAGCTGACCGGAGCTGGATCAGGCACCGGTGGAGCGGACTGCTCTGGCTCCGGAGTGGAACAGCTGACCGGAACTGGATCAGGCACCGGTGGAGAGGACTGCTCTGGCTCCGGAGTGGAGCAGCTGGAACGGGCACGGGCCGTGCCGGACTGGACAAACGCACCACTGGTCTGGTGCGAGGAGCAGGCACGGGCCGGATCGGAGTAGGAACACGCACCACTGGCTTGGTGCGAGGGGCAGGAACGGGCAGGGCCGGACTGGCGACGCGCACCACTGGCTTGGTGCGAGGTGCAGGAACATGCCGGGCCGGGCTGGCGACGCGCACCATTGGCTTGGTGCGAGGAGCAGGAACAGGCCGGGCCGGGCTGGCGACGCGCACCACTGGCTTGGTGCGAGGAGCAGGAACAGGCCGGCCGGGCTGGCGACGCGCAGCACTGGCTTGGTGCGAGGAGCAGGAACAGGCCGGGCCGGGCTGGCGACGCGCACCACTGGCTTGGTGCGAGGAACAGGCCGGGCCGGGCTGGCGACGCGCACCACTGGCTTGGTGCGAAGAGCAGGAACAGGCCGGGCCGGACTTGAGACGCGCACCACTGGCTTGGTGCGAGGAGCAGGAACAGGCCGGACCGGGCTGGCCACGCGCACCACTGCCTTGGTGCGAGGAGCAGGAACAGGCCGGGCTGGACTGTGGAGGCGGACTGGAGGTCTGGAGCGGAGAGCTGGCACAACCCATCCTGGCTGAATGCCTACTTCCACACAGTATGTGTGAGGCATCAGCACAGGACGCACTGGGCTGTGCACGCGCACTGGCGATACAGTTCGTAGAACTGGCGCAGAATATGCGGGACCGAGGAGGCGTACTGGAGACCAGGAGCGTTGAGCCGGCACACCCCGTCCTGGCTGGATGCCCATCTTCGCACGGCACGTGCGTGGTGCAAGCACAGGACGTACAGGACTGTGCCGGCGCACTGGCGACACAGTACGTAGCTCCGCATAACACGGAGCCTGCCCAGTCATACGCTTCCTCGCGTGAGTACGGGGAGTTGGCTCTGCTCTGACACTAGGCTCCGCCAACCACCCTGTGTGCCCCCCAAAAACAATTTCTTGGGGCTGCTTCTCGGGCTTCCTCCTCGACCGGCCTCCTCCGTGTTGCCGTTGCTCCTCTCCTGCCTGGGCATCTACCTTAGCCCATGGTCCTCTCCCCGCAAATATCTCTTCCCATGACAACAAATCGGCCACCTGTGACATGGCCATTCGCTCCGCCTGGGCACGCTGCTTGGTCCTCGTTTGGTGGGATCTTCTGTCACGTTCGTTTAATGAAGGGTCAGACCAAGGCGCAGCGTGATATACGTACATGTTTATTTACACTGAATAAACACACGACAAAACAACAAACAAACGAAATGTGAAGTCCTAAGGTTGTACATACAACAAACCTTACCCGGAACAAGATCCCACAACTCAATAGTGCCAATAGGCTGCCTAAGTATGGTCCCCAATCAGAGACAACGAGCGACAGGTGCCTCTGATTGGGAACCACACCGGCCAACATAGAACTATATATACTAGATCCCACATAGAAAATACTACATAACAAAGAATATACACACCCTGACTCAACATATACGAGTCCCCTGAGTCAGGGTGTGACACTGATGCATACCTTTTGGAACATCTACATTTAAAAAAGTCTAATAAATCCATGTAATATAGCCTACACCTTCACAATAAATCCATTATTTATGTTAGACAGGTCTAAAGAAGCATGATATGAAGAAAATGTAGTCTATTTCAGAAGAAAATAATAGCATACTCTGAGTTGTCCTTATGTTAGGTCTTGATGTGGCTATGCCAAATGGCTGTGGACAACACTCGTTCATTTAGCAGACAAAATTTGCTTAGAATTCCATGGCATTATTTTATATTATTTTATAGTATGAAGAATACAATTGAACAAAGCTGAATAAAATATAAATATTTTCTCCAAATGATTTGAGGGAGTGCGCACATGTGGCTATTCTGTGTTGAGCAGTTAACAAAGAAATAGGTACTCCTGTGTGCTTAATTTAGAGTGATTAATGTAACTTTAGTTGTTCTACAAACATTGGGCTATATATTTTCATTTTTAATACATTTTAAGGCTGCATGATGCGACTCTAATGATGATTTGTAAAAAGTCGCTTGAAAGGCATGAGCTCTGCTTTGTTTTCTGCGCAGGCTGTACACACTTCATTAGTCTCTCATTCACAATTTGACAAGCACTTGATAATGCCTTGAATTTCACGGCAGCATCACCCTTTGTGGCCATAATGCACCCTAAAATAAATCTATGCCTTTGTTTTGCCCTTCTCCCTGAGTGCTGCGCTCTCCATCACGTGATCGGGTCTTTCTCACAGGCTACAAGTGAAGACAGACACGTGGGGATGCAACTGTGCGTGTCCTTATCCAATTCTGAGGTGCATATTGAAGATATTGGAAGAACTGTCCACATTTACTTTTCGTCAGCCAACAAGTTGAGTAGGCCTAACGAACAGAAAAAGCACTAGCCTATGTTAATCTACTATCCCCCATAGTACAAAAGTCGACCTATTCTATTCTGCGTGAGACATAAATATTCCAAACATAGTCTGGGACAGTTGTGGGATGCAACAGATCCCAAATTAATACAACCACTAGCATGTGGCTGACACGCAATGTGGCTGACACAACAGATCAGAACATTTAGCTTAAAATGTTCATAAACTATAAGGCTATTTCTTCACATTATAACTGCAGCAATGCACACATGGTAGTAGGCTATAAGTGGGAATGTTCCATTAGCGGGATAACACCATTTTCAAAAGAGACCGCAAATGCGATTATGCGTGTAATGCTTTTCTTATAAAGGCGCATTTTTATGGTGAAAATGATCTTCTCCAAACTTGAAACTCGCGAGCTGCTTATGTATGCCAGTTAGACTCTAAACCCCTTGTAAAGCGGATGAAGGTGGTTCATTTTAATACGTTTTTTGAACACTTTAGTTGTGGTATGGGTCCTCAGATCCTCAAAAAGTCATACAGCTGCACCATCAAGAGCATCCTGACTGGTTGCACCACTGCCTGGTATGCCAACTGCTCTGAGGGAAGTGCGTACGGCCCAGTACATCACTGGGGCAAAGCTCCTGCCATCCACAACCTCTACACCAGGCGGTGTCAGAGAAAGGCCCTAAAAATTGTCAAAGACTACAGCCACCCTAGTCATAGACGCACGGCAAGCGGTACCGGAGCGCCAAGTCTAGGTCCAAAAGGCTTCTTAACAGCTTCTACCCCCAAGCCATAAGACTCCTGAACAGCTAATCAAATGGCTACCCAGACTATTTGCATTGATCCCCCATTCTGTTTTCTCATGCAATTGCATAGCCTATAGAAATATTGCGCAACATGAGCTCATGGGCTCTCAAGTGTTTGATTCGATTTTCAATAACATTTGCATTGATGTCAGAGTGATTAGAGGGACAATAGAGTGCTGAGTACCAGGCAGTTAGTCAGTTTGGTAGGCTACTAATGACCAGCAGCAGCATCAGAGCTTGGAGAAGCCTAATTACCGTGGAATTTTACTGCCTTCATTACTTGTGACCGATGGTGTATTGCAAGCAATACGATAAGCAATATAATAAGCACATTGCTCTGTTGGTGGTCATCTGTTGTTTGAACTTAATTGTTTAGATATATTATTTGAAGAGACTATATGTTTGTTACTCTACACTAGTTTTAAAAGCTCATCATGTTGACCTCACATTGACTCCCAAGCCCAACTACTTTGCTAAAGATACTACAACCTAACTGTGGTCCTTGCCAGCATGCCAGGAGCAGCCAGAGGCTTTGTGAAAGAGGATCTAATGATGAGAGATTCTTGTAACCTCTCTCTTGGTAACCGGCAGTCTGCCTCACAACCGCCTCATTTCCAAAGTACTTTAGACTGTTAGGAGTGTGTTTTTTCCCACTCTGCCTTCCGTATAGCTTCTCATGCATATTCAGCAAGCACTGGATCTAGGCTCCAGATATTGGTGATAGGCAGAACTGGGTCGTATGTCCATTATTGAAACATTGCATGAAAATATAATGGCATTTCTACATAGATATAGAAGGTCCCAGCGAGTAATGTCTTTGTGTGTTCATGGCTTTTACATGCCCTGTACAGATGTGAAGTCTCGTAGTGTAAGGGAAGGGGTGTACTTGGTTGAAGACAAATACAGTACATGTATTGACACTTGATTGAGAATTCAACAAACATGAATTAACCTAAATGAGAGATAAAATAAGGTTATTTGGATAGTCCCAAGTAGATGGTTTGTAGATGTTCAGTAGATGTTAAATAACTGTCAACAACATTAAAATGTATTATCCACTAACCCAAGCCCTAAACTTAACTCTTACCCTAACCCTAGCCCTAACTGTAACCTTCAATAGCTAGTTTGTTGATAGTATGACCATCTGTAGATCATCTATATGGAACTATCCAAATAAAGTGTGACCTTAAATAATGTTTCAAACCCTATATTTAAGCCACAATGCGTAAGATTCCCAGCCGTTCATTGGTAACTTAAACTAATTTACCTCTTCATTTTTGAAGAATAACTTTTAAACACCTGACTTATTAGCAGCATCTGCAATGCTGATGCAGACACTCTTGAGGGGTATATCACAAACCAGGATCAATGAGTTAGCTAATATCGCTTAAAAACTCTCAAACCTCTATTTCCTTTTTTTTCTTCTTTTTTTTCTTTTCTTTTTTTTTTCTTTTCTGTTTTTTTTCTTTTCTGTTTTGTTTAGTTGCTTAGGGGTATGAAATCTTTCATATTTTATTCAGGATTATTGACAGTTTATTGTTCCAAACATGGAACTGTAATGCCTCTAAGAATAGTCTGGTGTGTGTGTGTGTGTCAGTGGAGGAACCTCAGGGGAGGACCATCCTACTCAGTGAAATTCAGAAAACATTTAAATAATGAAACATAAAAATTTATTATTTATAGATAAAACTATACTAAATATATTCACGTCATCAAATACCTGATTAAAAAGTAATGAAGGTCTACAGTAGTCTCAACAGCACCCTCTAGGGTAGCACCATGGTATAGCCGGAGGACAGCTATTTTACATTTTTATTTTATTTATTTATTACATCATACTCTGGCTGCGATTTTTTTTACATTTTAGCAGACACTCTTATCCAGAGCGACTTACAGGAGCAATTAGGGTTAAGTGCCTTGCTCAAGGGCACATCGACAGATTTTTCACCTAGTCAGCTCAGGGATTAGAACCAGCGACCTTTCAGTTACTGGCACAACGCTCTTAACCACTAAGCTACCTGCCGCCAATACAATACAATACAATACTAAGGAGGCTTGTGGTTCTCACTCCTTTCCATAGACTTACACAGTAATTATGATGGCTTGGGGAGGACGTCCTCATTCCAAAGTCAAACTATCAGATCTGTTACAGTAGGAACTAACATCTTGTCGATCCAATCAAAGGAGCAGAAAATGAACCTACTACTACTACGCATGTGTGATTTAGAAGCGTGGTAAAGTCAAATGTGCAAAACACACTTTTTGCCTATGGCTGCTCGCTGCGCTTTGCTACCATCGAAAAAAATAAGGAAGATTTCCCATTATTTTGTTTTCGTAAAGACCCAAAGAACGGAGGAAGTGGGAGAACCTATTCAAGAATGCCAAGAGTGTCCAAAGCTGTCATCAAGGCAAAGGGTGGCTATTTGAAGAATCTCAAATATAAAATATATTTAGATTTAACACTTTTTTGGTTACTACATGATTCCATATGTGTTATTTCATAGTTTTGATTTCTTCACTATTATTCTACAATGTAAAAAATAAATAAAAACCCTTAAATGAGTAGGTGTGTCCAAACGTTTGACTGGTACTGTAAGTAAATACATTTGTCAGGGAGAGTTTAGGGTACTGCTGGATAGGGCAGTTCCAGTCCCTAGAGGGGAACACTTTGAGAACAGAGAGATAATAGCAACATAATATCAGTGCTGTCTAATTTAAGTATAATGAAGCCTGTTTTTCTGTCCTCAGATATGGAAAGCTGTGAAAACCTGTTTTCAGATGAAGAGAGAAGTCCCAATGAATGTCCCAAGGCTGATACTAAGGGTTTATCCTATATGCCATGGATTATATGTGTACCTATGCTAGCAATGTTGTATATAAAAATACAGTTAAACATCACACACAATGTATAAACCTATTACAACTGGAGCAGGCCAACCCTGCTGAAGGTCGGATGGGTGTGAAGGTTTCCCAGCAATAACACACCTGATTAGTTGATAATCAAGTGTGCTATTGCTGGGCAGGAACAGAAGTCTGCTCACCCAGTAGATCAGTGGAGCAAGGTTGGCTACTGCTTTTGTGTTGTTGTTCATCTGAAATTATGCTTTAGTAATAATAGCCTGTTATTATATATTGTTGTTTAGACTAATCTTTACATATGAGTTAGCTTATTTGTACATTTTAAAGTGATGAAGTGTTGATTCTTTGAAGTGTTTAAATTTGTTTTCATTGTTAAACTATTTTCCAAAATGAACTAGTGTCAATGTTGATTAATCACAGATCACAATCCTGCAATAAAGAGGGGAAAGGGTGATAACATTATCACTTATGTGTTGGATGCTTAGTCTAACTGCACATCTTCGTGGTGTTTGTCTTCACAGTACAATCCTGTCCTGCCCTGAGTGGAAGAGTTTAGCTCTTCTCCAACACCATCCATCCATGATGAACCTGTCCTGCACACTGCTACTACCTAGACAAACTGCCCTTGTCCCATTCCCCATAATATTTTACTATTAATGCCTTTAATAAATGTTTTAGGTAAAAATAATTTGTCTTAGACAATTTTTCAAACGAGCTTTGCCTTCTTTGCCGTCCATGCCTATACGGTGAGTCTCCCATCCTCCTAAATGCTTCATGTCACCAGCCTCCACTGATGTGTGTATGTGTGTGAACATGTTTTTCTACCTTATCAGGACCACAATGTGTGTGTGTGTGTGTGCATGCTTACGACTGTTAGTCAAAACTCAGGGAATGTCCAATGCAACATGTGTCACACCATGCCCTGTACACATTGTACAAAACATTAGGAACACTTGCTCTTTCCATGACATAGACTGACCAGGTGAATCCAGGTGAAAGCTATGATCCCTTCTTGATGTCACCTGTCAAATCCACTTCAAATCAGTGTAGATGAAGGGGAGGAGACAGGTTAAAGAAGGATCTTTAAGCCTTGAGACAATTGAGGCATGTATTGTGTATGTGTGCCATTCAGAGAGTGAAGACAAAATATTTAAGTGCCGTTGAACAGGGCATGGTAGTAGGTGCAAGACACACCAGTTTGAATTCAAGAACTGCAATGCTGCTGGGGTTTTCACATTCAACAGTTTCCCCTGTATATCAATAATGGTCCACTACCCAAAGGACATCCAGCCAACTTGACACAACTGTGGGAAGCATTGGAGTCAACATGGGCCAGCATCCCTGTGGAATGCTTTCGACACCTTGTAGCGTGCATGTCCCAACGAATTGAGGCTGTTCTGAGGGCAAAAGGTGTTCCTAATGTTTTGTACACTCAGTATATGTTTCCAAGACTACTGTTTTAAAAAGGAGTATCTCTCTCTCTCTCTCTCTGTAATTAGCGTTATAATGAAAACTCATTCAAGGTAAGTATGAAAAGCAAACACAAGTCCTCAGTAATAATAACTGTGTGTATGAATGGAATTGGAATTGCTGTTAGTATTGCTGAGTGAGGAGTATGTCGGTGTGGATTTGTGTATTATGACTCAATGTGAAAACAAATACAGGAGAGTTGAGTGTGTACAGAAGGAGGAGAAGCAGGGGCCTCTTATGTACATCTGCCGTCTATCCTCTCCGCTGTGAAGGCAATAATTGATTTTTGATTACTGTCATCCACTGTGGGAGATGTACATAACACAGCCTCTGCAATGGACGAAAACAATGTGTTGTTTGTGTGTGTTCGCGTCTTGCAAAGCCAGCACTGCTATCTGTAAAGGAAGTCAGCAACCCATCTCCCATTTTGACTTCTATATATGAAATCACCAACATATTCATGCATTTGATTCAAGACTCTAAAAGGTAAATTCCTATCCCCCTGAAATGAATGCACAAACGAAATTAACATGCGCACGCACGCAGGCACACACACACAGCGGTGTGATGCTGACTCTTACCCAGCCTTGTCTCCTGTCTGAAACATCATCTAGCAGGGACATCATGCCCTTCACCATCCCCCCTCCCTGGCACAATCAGAGTGTGCATAGAGAGCCAGGGATGAGCAGAGTGGGCGCCCTACCACAACAAGGGGTGAGGAGGAGGGGGGGGGGGGGGGGGGGGGGGGGGGTTAAGGGATGGAGTGGATAGGATGAGGGGAAAGAAGGAGGGAATGATGAGGCAGAAGGGGGTCTGTGCACTTGAGTAATAAGTAATAAGGACGCAGCATGATCTGGAGTTTTCTGAACTTTTTAACTAGGATGAAAGTAAAGAAATCAGTGGTGTAAAGTACTTAAGTAAAAATACTTTAAAGTACTACTTAAGTAGTTTTGGGGGGTATCTGTACTATTTATATTTTTGTCTACTTTTACTTCACTACATTCCTAAAGAAAATAATGTAGATTTTACTCCATACATTTTCCCTGACACCCAAAAGTACTCATTACATTTTGAATGCTTAGCAGGACAGGAAAATGGTCCAATTAACAACACATCACATCCCCAGTGTTCCCTGCTGCATCTGATCTGGCGGACTCACTAAACACAAATGCTTTGCTTGTAAATCATGTCTGCGTGTTGGACTGTGTCCCTGGCAATCACTAAATAAAAAACACAAGAAAATGGTGCCGTCTGGTTTCCTTAATATAAGGAATTTGAAATTATTCATACTTTTACTTTTGATACTTAAGTATATTTGAGCAATTACATTTACTTTTGATACTTAAGTATATTTAAAACAAAATACTTTTAGACTTTTACTCAAGTAGTATTTTACTGGGTGACTCACTTTTACTTATTTTCTATTAAGGTATCTTTACTTTTACTCAAGTATGACAATTGGGTACTTTTCCCACCACTTAAATAAATACAACCCTACTTCTCTGCAACAGCTGAACATCCTAGCCCCTCCTGCAACTTCCCTCACATTCTTGCCCTAGCTTTTTATCAACTGGCTACTTTTTGCTTTTGTTTGACAGACCACCATCTCTGTCCATAAAACTATTGGAATGTAGCGATAGACAGTAGCGGGTGTGTGTGTGCACATGCGTGTGTGCTTGTGTGTGTGTGTCTGTCTGTCTGTCTGTGTCTCTGTCAGTGTGTGTTCACCCCACAACACCACTTCTTGCATCCCTAACTTTATAGGGAAACCCTGAACTACAATGTGGGAGTCCAGTAAAATCCTCCCAAGGAGTAGGAGGAGGACACATTCATGGTGGGCATGGCTTGTAAAGTTACCACCAAGCCAGAACACAAAATCCCATGTTGAAGCATCATTCTGCGAGAAGTGCACTGATAGTGCAAAGATACTCAGACATGAAGCTGGGTTGTTGCCTTTCTCTGAGGTGAAGAGTGAGTGGCGCAGTGGTCTAAGGCACTGCATCGCAGTGCTAACTGTGCCACTAGAGATCCTGGTTCGAATCCAGGCTCTGTCGTAGCCGGCCGCGACCGGGAGACTCATGGGCGGCGCACAATTGGTCCAGGGTAGGGGAGGGAATGGCTGGCAGGGATGTAGCTCAGTTGATAGAGCATGGCGTTTGCAACGCCAGGGTTGTGGGTTCGATTCCCATGGGGGGCCAGTATAAAAAAATATGTATTCACTAACTGTAAGTTGCTCTGGATAAGAGCGTCTGCTAAATGACTTAAATGTAAAAACAGCACTCAATGCACTAAATAATCATATAATTTCTGCTACATTATAAGTGGGACCAGTAACATTAAATGGAGAAAGATAATCTATATTTCAACAACTGCTATGCCTCCTCAACGGTTATTGAGATTCACCCGGCACACTCAGTCTTGTCCTTAAGGAAGACTAGTATAAACAGAGAAGTACATTAATTAAGATATGATGAATCATCTCACTAATCACTGCATTAGGGATTATGTTGTGTTACGTGTTGTTGGATAAGATGCTGAGGTATTTTGTGTGTGTGTGTACGAGCGTGCGTGTGTGCGTGTCCAGTCACTGTTACTGACTAGACACAAATGGATGTTAGAGAATGGGAAACATTGTTTAATTTTTACGTCAGATCGTAATCAGCTTCAAAACAAAGGCTTAGAGAGGGAGTGGCATTGCCAAGGGTAGGTCGGAGGGCTGGGCAAAAGCACGCTGTAAGAGTCTGGACTGGGTAAGAGTCACACTCACACTCTACAAATTGCCATATTTTTTATACAATCAGGGCCAAGCCTTCAATACATGTAAAAAAAATAATATATATATATATATATATATATATATATATATATATATATACAGGTAAAAGTCAGTAAATTAGAATATTTTGAAAAACTTGATTTATTTCAGTAATTGCATTCAAAAGGTGTAACTTGTACATTATATTTATTCATTGCACACAGACTGATGCATTCAAATGTTTATTTCATTTAATTTTGATGATTTGAAGTGGCAACAAATGAAAATCCAAAATTCCGTGTGTCACAAAATTAGAATATTACTTAAGGCTAATACAAAAAAGGGATTTTTTAGAAATGTTGGCCAACTGAAAAGTATGAAAATGAAAAATATGAGCATGTACAATACTCAATACTTGGTTGGAGCTCCTTTTGCCTCAATTACTGCATTAATGCGGCGTGGCATGGAGTCGATGAGTTTCTGGCACTGCTCAGGTGTTATGAGAGCCCAGGTTGCTCTGATAGTGGCCTTCAACTCTTCTGCGTTGTTGGGTCTGGCATTCTGCATCTTCCTTTTCACAATACCCCACAGATTTTCTATGGGGCTAAGGTCAGGGGAGTTGGCTGGCCAATTTAGAACAGAAATACCATGGTCCGTAAACCAGGCACGGGTAGATTTTGCGCTGTGTGCAGGCGCCAAGTCCTGTTGGAACCTGAAATCTCCATCTCCATAGAGCAGGTCAGCAGCAGGAAGCATGAAGTGCTCTAAAACTTGCTGGTAGACGGCTGCGTTGACCCTGGATCTCAGGAAACAGAGTGGACCGACACCAGCAGATGACATGGCACCCCAAACCATCACTGATGGTGGAAACTTTACACTAGACTTCAGGCAACGTGGATCCTGTGCCTCTCCTGTCTTCCTCCAGACTCTGGGACCTCGATTTCCAAAGGAAATGCAAAATTTGCTTTCGTCAGAAAACATGACTTTAGACCACTCAGCAGCAGTCCAGCTCTTTTTTTCCTTAGCCCAGGTGAGACGCTTTTCGCGCTGTTTCTTGGTCAACAGTGGCTTGACACGAGGTATGCGGCAGTTGAAACCCATGTCTTTCAAGCGTCTCTTGGTGGTGGATCTTGAAGCCCTGACTCCAGCAGCTGTCCACTCCTTGTGAATCTCCCCCACATTTTTGAATGGGTTTTTTTTCACAATCTTGACTAGGGCGCGGTGATCCCTATCGCTTGTACACTTTTTCTGACCACAGTTTTTCCTTCCCTTTGCCTCTCTATTAATGTGTTTGGACACAGAGCTCTGAGAACAGCCAGCCTCTTCTGCAATAACCTTTTGTGTCTTTCCCTCCTTGTGCAATGTGTCGATGGTCGCCTTTTGGACAGCTGTCAAATCTGAAGTCTTCCCCATGTTTGTGTAGGCTTCAGAACTGGACTGAGAGACCATTTAAAGCCCTTTGCAGGTGTTTTGAGTTAATCAGCTGATTATTTTGTGGCACCAGGTGTCTTCAAAATGTAACCCTTACACAATATTCTAATTTTGTGACACACGGAATTTTGGATTTTCATTTGTTGCCACTTCAAATCATCAAAATTAAATGAAATAAACATTTGAATGCATCAGTCTGTGTGCAATGAATAAATATAATGTACAAGTTACACCTTTTGAATGCAATTACTGAAATAAATCAAGTTTTTCAAAATATTCTAATTTACTGACTTTTACCTGTATATATACATATATATATACATATACAGTGGGGAGAACAAGTATTTGATACACTGCCGATTTTGCAGGTTTTCCTACTTACAAAGCATGTAGAGGTCTGTAATTTTTATCATAGGTACACTTCAACTGTGAGAGACGGAATCCAGAAAATCACATTGTATGATTTTTAAGTAATTAATTTGCATTTTATTGCATGACATAAGTATTTGATCACCTACCAACCAGTAAGAATTCCGGCTCTCACATACCTGTTCGTTTTTCTTTAAGAAGCCCTCCTGTTCTCCACTCATTACCTGTATTAACTGCACCTGTTTGAACTCGTTACCTGTATAAAAGACACCTGTCCACACACTCAATCAAACAGACTCCAACCTCTCCACAATGGCCAAGACCAGAGAGCTGTGTAAGGACAGGGATAAAAGTGTAGACCTGCACAAGGCTGGGATGGGCTACAGGACAATAGGCATGCAGCTTGATGAGAAGGCAACAACTGTTGGTGCAATTATTAGAAAATGGAAGAAGTTCAAGATGACGGTCAATCACCCTCGGTCTGGGGCTCCATGCAAGATCTCACCTCATGGGGCATCAATGATCATGAGGAAGGTGAGGGATCAGCCCAGAACTACACGGCAGGACCTGGTCAATGACCTGAAGAGAGCTGGGACCACAGTCTCAAAGAAAACTATTAGTAACACACTACACCGTCATGGATTAAAATCCTGCAGCGCACACAAGGTCCCCCTGCTCAAGCCAGCGCATGTCCAGGCCCGTCTGAAGTTTGCCAATGACCATCTGGATGATCCAGAGGAGGAATGGGAGAAGGTCATGTGGTCTGATGAGACAAAAATAGAGCTTTTTGGTCTAAACTCCACTCGCCGTGTTTGGAGGAAGAAGAAGGATGAGTACAACCCCAAGAACACCATCCCAACCGGGAAGCATGGAGGTGGAAACATCATTCTTTGGGGATGCTTTTCTGCAAAGGGGACAGGACGACTGCACCGTATTGAGGGGAGGATGGATGGGGCCATGTATCGCGAGATGTTGGCCAACAACCTCCTTCCCTCAGTAAGAGCATTGAAGATGGGTCGTGGCTGGGTCTTCCAGCATGACAACGACCCGAAACACACAGCCAGGGCAACTAAGGAGTGGCTCTGTAAGAAGCATCTCAAGGTCCTGGAGTGGCCTAGCCAGTCTCCAGACCTGAACCCAATAGAAAATCTTTGGAGGGAGCTGAAAGTCCGTATTGCTCAGCGACAGCCCCGAAACCTGAAGGATCTGGAGAAGGTCTGTATGGAGGAGTGGGCCAAAATCCCTGCTGCAGTGTGTGCAAACCTGGTCAAGACCTACAGGAAACGTATGATCTCTGTAATTGCAAACAAAGGTTTCTCTCCCAAATATTAAGTTCTGCTTTTCTGATGTATCAAATACTTATGTCATGCAATCAAATGCAAATTAATTACTTAAAAATCATACAATGTGATTTTCTGGATTTTTGTTTTAGATTCCGTCTCTCACAGTTAAAGTGTACATATGATAAAAATTACAGACCTCTACATGCTTTGTAAGTAGGAAAACCTGCAAAATCGGCAGTGTATCAAATACTTGTTCTCCCCACTGTATATATATAGTTGAAGTCGGAAGTTTACATACACCTTAGCCAAATACATTTAAACTCAGTTTTTCACAATTCCTGACATTTAATCCTAGTAAAAAATTCCCTGTTTTAGGTCAGTTAGGATCACCACTTTATTTTAAGAATGTGAAATGTCAGAATAATAGTAGAGAGAATGATTTTTTTCAGGTTTTATTTCTTTCATCACATTCCCAGTGGGTCAGAAGTTTACATACACTCAATTTGTATTTGGTAGCATTGCCTTCCACAAGCTTCCCACAATAAGTTGGGTGAATTTTGGCCCATTCCTCCTGACAGAGCTGGTGTAACTGAGTCAGGTTTGTAGGCCTCCATGCTCACAAAATGCTTTTTCAGTTCTGCCCACAACTTTTCTATTGGATTGAGGTCAGGGCTTTGTGATGGCCACTCCAATACCTTGACTTTGTTGTCCTTAAGCCATTTTGCCACAACTTTGGAAGTATGCTTGGGGTCATTGTTCATTTGGAAGACCCATTTGCGACCAAGCTTTAACTTCCTGACTGATGTCTTGAGATGTTGCTTCAATATATCCACCTAATTTTCCTTCCTCATGATGCCATCTGTTTTGTGAAGTGCACCAGTCCCTCCTGCAGCAAAGCACCCCCACACCATGATGCTGCCACCCCCGTGCTTCACGGTGGGGATGGTGTTCTTCGGCTTGCAAGTCCCCCTTTTTCCTCCAAACATAACGATGGTCATTATGGCCAAACAGTTCTATTTTTGTTTCATCAAATCAAATTTTATTTGCCACATCTGCCGAATACAACAGGTGTAGACATTACAGTGAAATGCTTACTTACAAGCCCTTAACCAACAATGCAAAGTAAAAAAAAAAAGAAAAAGTGTTAAGCAAAAAAAAAAAAAGCAAATAACTATAGAGCAGCAGTAAAATAAAATAACAGTAGGGAGGCTATATACAGGGGGGTACCGGTGCAGAGTCAATGTGCGGGGGGCACCGGCTAGTCGAGGTAATTGAGGTAATATGTACATGTGGGTAGAGTTAAAGTGACTATGCATAAATAATATACATAGTAGCAGCAGAGTAAAAAAGGGGGACGGGGTGGGTGTGGGAGGGCAGTGCAAATTGTCCGGGTAGCCATGATTAGCTGTTCAGGAGTCTTATGGCTTGGGGGTAGAAGCTGTTGAGAAGCCTTTTGGACCTAGACTTGGCCCTCCGGTACCGCTTGCCGTGCGGTAGCAGAGAGAACAGTCTATGACTAGGGTGGCTGGAGTCTTTGACAATTTTGAGGGCCTTCCTCTGACAGAGGACATTTCTCCAAAAAGTAGGATCTTTGTCGCCATGTGCAGTTGCAAACCGTAGTCTGACTTTTTTTATGGCGGTTTTGGAGCAGTGGCTTCTTCCTTGCTGAGCGGCCTTTCAGGTTATGTCGATATAGGATTCGTTTTACTGTTGATATATATACAGCATCTTCACAAGGTCCTTTGCTGTTGTTCTGGGATTGAGTTGCACTTTTTGCACCAAAGTACGTTCATCTCTAGGAGACAGAACGCGTCTCCTTCCTGAGCGGTATGATGGCTGCGTGGTCCCATGGTGTTTATACTTGCGTACTATTGTTTGTACAGATGAATGTGGTACCTTCAGGCGTTTGGAAATTGCTCCCAATGATGAACCAGACTTGTGAATGTCTACAAAAAAAATTCAGAGGTCTTGGCTGATTTCTTTTGAATTTCCCATGATGTCAAGCAAAGAGGCACTGAGTTTGAAGGTAGGCCTTGAAATACATCCACAGGTACACCTACAATTGACTCAAATTATGTCAATTAGCCTATCAGAAGCTTCTAAAGCCATGACATCATTTTCTGGAATTTTCCATACTGTTTAAAGGCACAGTCAACTTAGTGTATGTAAACTTCTGACCCACTGGAATTGTGATACAGTGAATTATAATTGAAATAATCTTTCTGTAAACAATTGTTGGAAAAATTACTTGTGTCATGCACAAAGTAGATTTCCTAACCGACTTGCCAAAACTATAGTTTGTTAACAAGACATTTGTGGAGTGGTTGAAAAACGAGTTTTAATGACTCCAACCTAAGTGTATGTAAACTTCCGACTTCAACTGTATATATAATGTTTCCTGATCTTTTTTTATATCTCTCAGATATAGGAGAGATACTTCAGAACAAACCTCCTTTTGATCTTTTCTGGGGACTATCTGTTGTTCCATGTAGTGAATCTGTTATTCAATGTGTTTGTATGGGTTAATAGCAGTAAGGCCAAAAATAATTTCAGCAAATAATTGTTTTATATATTTTTTGGAATACTTTAAGGGGTCTTAAAATTCAAAATCAAATAGCTAAATGATCCTTGGTATGACCTTCTTAAAACAATCCCAAATAGCTTAGTAGAACCCCCTCACCCTGCTTAGGCAGGGCTTAGACTCTGATGTGTTGTTTAATTAAATCCATGAACATTAAACCTTTTAAAGTAATGTCCAGTCATTAACTAAAATTGATAAATGGTTGTAATGTACATACTGGAGATGTCATTTTATGTAGAAAAAAAGGGGAAAACATGCAACACAGTCATGCTTGATGTTGTACAAAGTAACACTGTGTTTAACATTTTAGTCATTTAGCAGACGCTCTTATCCAGAGCGACTTACAGTTACAGTTAGTGAGTGCATACATTTTCATACTGGCCCCCCGTGGGAAACGAAGCCACAACCCTGGCGTTGCAAGCGCCATGCTCTACCATCTGAGCTACAGGGGACTTTAAACCATCATAACAGTTACAAACATAACAAAGTGTACTCCAGAAACTACAAAAAGCGCGTTCTCATTGTGTATACAGTTTAGAGCATCAAGTGACTCTATGAATGTTATTTTTTAAGTAGATGCTAATAATGGCATGCCTTTGTAAAAAAAGAAATATGTTTGAATCTAGTAAACTTTGTCATTCTCAGACTTTAAGTTTACATCCCTCTCCTCAGTCTTCTGTTGCTAGGATATGGGAAGACTGCAGGGGTCATAGATCAAGTCTGTGTGACCTTTACAGAGAAAATGAAAGGAAACACGCCTGCAAATATAATAATGCACACACTTGCACGCACACACATAAGCACACCAGTGGAGGCTCCTCAGAGCAGGAAGGGGAGGACTCTCCTCCTCAGTGATAAAAAAAAATGGTGAAACATAAAAAAGTGATCATTTTTAGATATTAGCTGTCCTCTGGTGCTACCCTACAGAGTGCTGTTGAGGCTACTGTAAACCTTCATTGCAAAACAGTTTGTTGGCATCAATTATTTAGTAAATATATTTAGTGTAGTTTTTCTGTCCTCCTCTGGGTACATTGACTTCAATACAAAACCTAGGAGGCTCGTGGTTCTCACCCCCTTCCATAGACTTACACAGTAATTATGACAACTTCCAGAGGATGTCCTCCAACCTATCAGAGCTCTTGCAGCATGAACTGACACATTGTCCACCCAATCAAAGGATCAGAGAAGGAATCTAGTACTGAAAGCATAAGATGCAGCTAGCTAGCAGTGCAGTGCATTGCAGTGCATAAAATGTACGCTTCCTCATAAAACTTTAGACATCTGTGGCATTGTGTTGTGTGACAAAACTGCACATTTTAGAGTGGCCTTTTATTGTCCCCAGCACAAGGTGCACCTGTGTAATGATCATGCTGTTTAATCAGCTTCTTGATATGCCACACCTGTCAGGTGGATGGATTATTTTGGCAAAGGAGAAATGCTCACTAACAGGGATGTAAACAAATTTGTGCACAACATTTGAGAGAAATAAGCTTTTTGTGCGTATGGAACATTTCTGGGATCTTTTATTTCAGCTCATGAAGCATGGGACCAACACCTTACATGTTTATATTTTTGTTCAGTATAATTTATTGCCACCGTGGCTGCCGGTGTAACTGCTAAACTGCTTGCTATCTGTACATTGTCCTGCATGATTGTTGTGGGTTTACTAACGCGTTAGTTCTAGTAGCTACTAGATGTGTCCACATCACCAACGAATTATCATGGTCCAAACACACCAAGACAGTCGTGAAGAGGGCACGACAAAGCCTATTCCCCCTCAGGAGACTGAAAAGATTTGGCATGGGTCTTCAGATCCTCAAAAAATTCTACAGCTGCACCATCGAGAGCATCCTGACTGGTTGCATCACCGCCTGGTATGGCAAATGCTTGGCCTCCGACCGCAAGGCACTACAGAGGGTAGTGCGTACGGCCCAGTACATCACTGGGGCCAAGCTTCCTGCCATCCAGGACCTCTATACCAGGCGGTGTCAGAGGAAGGCCCTCAAAATTGTCAAAGACTCCAGCCACCCTAGTCATAGACTGTTCTCTCTGCTACCGCACGGCAAGCGGTACCGGAGTGCCAAGTCTAGGTCCAAAAGACTTCTCAACAGCTTCTACCCCCAAGCCATAAGACTCCTGAACAGCTAATCATGGCTACCCGGACTATTTGCACTGTCCCCCCACCCCATCCTTTTTACGCTGCTGCTACTCTGTTAATTATTTATGCATAGTCACTTTAACTCTACCCACGTGTACATATTACTTCAACTACCTCAACTAGCCGGTGCCCCCGCACATTGACTCTGCACCGGTACCCCCCTGTATATATAGCCTCCCTACTGTTATTTTATTTTACTTCTGCTCTTTTTTTCTCAACACTTTTTTTGTTGTTGTTTTATTTTTACTTTTTTGTTAAAAATAAATGCACTGTTGGTTAAGGGCTGTAAGTAAGCATTTCACTGTAATGTCTGCACCTGTTGTATTCGGCGCATGTGACCAATACAATTTGATTTGATTTGATTTGATACAGTATGTTGTTGACTTAACATTAGCTGATATGGTGACAATGATGTAGGCTGCAGGTAGCGGTTAGCGGTTATGATAGGAAGGTTTGCCTTGGAAAGGTTTTTTCACCTGGTCACAGACAGCTGATGTGTTGTGCACTGAAGTCCACAAGCAAAGGGAAAAGGTGAGAGCAGGAGAGCATGTAGATGCGAGAAGGAATTATACAACAATCTGGCTGCTATAAAAGTGAACTGTGTTTGCGTGTGATCAGTGGTGTATTCATTCCGGCGATTCTGTTGAAAAGTGTTTCTTAAACGAAAGCAAATGGAACGAAACGGGGATTAACATACCTGAATTTGTCCAATAGAAACTCTTGTTTGCAACTGTTGGACTAATGATTACACCCTAGATCATCTAGATGCAGGCAAAATTGTGCAAGGCGGTATTGAATGTGTCAATGTCTGTCACCTTGATTATTCAATTTTCTCTTGACCTGTTCACCTACGTTGTAAACTTTAATTCATAGGCAAGGTTGCAGCAACCTCATGATAAGTATAGGGATAATTTGAGTCTCGTGTAGTAAGTAGCCTAAACCTATCGATAATACCTAGGTGTCTGGTTAGACTGTAAACTCTCCTTCCAGACTCACATAAAGAATCTCCAATCCAAAGTTAAATCTAGAATCGGCTTCCTATTTCGCAACAAAGCCTCCTTCACTCATGCTGCCAAACATGCCCTCGTAAAACTGACTATCCTACCGATCCTTGACTTCGGCGATGTCATTTACAAAATAGCCTCCAACACTCTACTCAGCAAATTGGATGTAGCCTATCACAGTGCCATTTGTTTTGTCTCCAAAGCCCCATACGCTACCCACCACTGTGACCTGTACGCTCTTGTTGGCTGGTCCTCACTACATGTTCGTCGTCAAACCCACTGGCTCCAGGCCATCTATAAATCACTGCTAGGCAAATCCCCGCCTTATCTTAGCTCATTGGTCACCATAGCAGCACCCACCCGTAGTCTGCGCTCCAGCAGGTATATCTCACTGGTCATTCCCAAAGCCAACACCTCCTTTGGCCGCCATTCCTTCCAGTTCTCTGCTGCCAATGACTGGAACGAATTGCAAAAATCTCTGAAGCTGGAGACTCTTATCTCCCTCACTAACTTTAAGCATCAGTTGTCAGAGCACCTTACCGATCACTGCACCTGTACACAGCCCATCTGAAATTAGCCCACCCAACTACCTCATCCCTATATTGTTATTTATTTTGCTCTTTTGCACCCCAGTATCTCTATTTGCACATCATCTCTTGCACATCTAGCATTCCAGTGTTAATACTATTGTAATTATTTTGCACTATAGCCTATTTATTGCCTTACCTCCATAACTTGCTACATTTGCACACACTGTATATATATTTTCTGTTGTATTTTTGACTTTATGTTTTTTACCCCATATGTAACTCTGTGTTGTTTTTATCGCACTGCTTTGCTTTATCTTGGCCAGGTCGCAGTTGTAAATGAGAACTTGTTCTCAACTGGCTTACCTGGTTAAATAAAGGTGAAATAAATACAGTGGGGGAAAAAAGTATTTAGTCAGCCACCAATTGTGCAAGTTCTCCCACTTAAAAAGATGAGAGAGGCCTGTAATTTTCATCATAGGTACACGTCAACGATGACAGACAAATTTAGGGAAAAAAATCCAGAAAATCACATTGTAGGATTTTTAATGAATTTATTAACAAATTATGGTGGAAAATAAGTATTTGGTCAATAACAAAAGTTTCTCAATACTTTGTTATATACCCTTTGTTGGCAATGACACAGGTCAAACGTTTTCTGTAAGTCTTCACAACGTTTTCACACACTGTTTCTGGTATTTTGGCCCATTCCTCCATGCAGATCTCCTCTAGAGCAGTGATGTTTTGGGGCTGTCGCTGGGCAACACAGACTTTCAACTCCCTCCAAAGATTTTCTATGGGGTTTAGATCTGGAGACTGGCTAGGCCACTCCAGGACCTTGAAATGCTTCTTACGAAGCCACTCCTTCGTTGCCCGGGCGGTGTGTTTGGGATCATTGTCATGCTGAAAGACCCAGCCACGTTTCATCTTCAATGCCCTTGCTGATGGAAGGAGGTTTTCACTCAAAATCTCACGATACATGGCCCCATTCATTCTTTCCTTTACACGGATCAGTCGTCCTGGTCCCTTTGCAGAAAAACAGCCCCAAAGCATGATGTTTCCACCCTCATGCTTCACAGTAGGTATGGTGTTCTTTGGATGCAACTCAGCATTCTTTGTCCTCCAAACACGACGAGTTGAGTTTTTACCAAAAAGTTATATTTTGGTTTCATCTGACCATATGACATTCTCCCAATCCTCTTCTGGATCATCCAAATGCACTCTAGCAAACTTCAGATGGGCCTGGACATGTACTGGCTTAAGCAGGGGGACACGTCTGGAACTGCAGGATTTGAGTCCCTGGCGGCGTAGTGTGTTACTGATGGTAGGCTTTGTTACTTTGGTCCCAGCTCTCTGCAGGTCATTCACTAGGTCCCCCTGTGTGGTTCTGGGATTTCTGCTCACCGTTCTTGTGATCATTTTGACCCCACGGGGTGAGATCTTGCGTGGAGCCCCAGATCGAGGGAGATTATCAGTGGTCTTGTATGTCTTCCATTTCATAATAATTGCTCCCACAGTTGGATTTCTTCAAACCAAGCTGCTTACCTATTGCAGATTCAGTCTTCCCAGCCTGGTGCAGGTCTACAATTTTGTTTCTGGTGTCCTTTGACAGCTTTTGGTCTTGGCCATAGTGGAGTTTGGAGTGTGACTGTTTGAGGTTGTGGACAGGTGTCTTTTATACTGATAACAAGTTCAAACAGGTGCCATTAATACAGGTAACGAGTGGAGGACAGAGGAGTCTCTTAAAGAAGAAGTTACAGGTCTGTGAGAGCCAGAAATCTTGCTTGTTTGTAGGTGACCAAATACTTATTTTCCACCATAATTTGCAAATAAATTCATAAAAAATCCTACAATGTGATTTTCTGGAAAAAAAATTCTCAATTTGTCTGTCATAGTTGACGTGTACCTATGATGAAAATTACAGGCCTCTCTCATCTTTTTAAGTGGGAGAACTTGCACAATTGGTGGCTGACTAAATACTTTTTTGCCCCACTGTAAATAAATAAACATTGAGCTGGGTGAATGGAATATGAATGACAGTCATCCTTTATGCTGTAATAGAAATAAGGTCATCCTCATAGATAATCGTCCTCTCTCATCTTAAATGGCACCGAATGCCACTGATGCACACACATGCATATGAACACACAAGTTTCTCTAGTGTGCCATAATTTCCATTTTGATTATCAATCACCTAACCTTTATTTTTCATTAGACCATTTGTTTATACCCTCTAAATATTGATCCTCCTCTTCCCTATTACATTCCTGTACTTAACGAGAGTCTCTCCCTCTCTGACCCTACCTCTGGGCTGATAATACACTCCAATTAGAGGAGGTAGCTCTAATCCATAGATAGAAAGCGAGAGAGAGCGAGAGAGCGAGAGAGCGAGAGAGCGACAGAGAGTTTAGGTTTTCAGAAACAGAGAGAGTGAGACAAACCATTGTTCAAACCTCCTGTATTCTCTCCCCTTGCTATTTTATCCATGTAGCCCTCTCTATCCATTAACACCTTCATAGTAAACAGACTAATGTCCATCCATAAGCCAACTCCTCAGGTTAGCATTTTACCATGGGAATGCTAATGACATGAGTCAACCTGCCAATGGCTACATACACATTCAAATAGGTTTGACTGCACATAACAAAGTGCCCAAGACCTAAAATTCCAGCTTTAGTTGTATGGCTCAGACAGGTTATCAATTCACCTCTGTCACATACACGTAGACATCAATCATATGACACACTAATGTACACATCAATCATATGACACACATTTGTACACATCAATCATATGACACATATGTACAATCAATCTATTATACTGTATGACACACAGGTTGTCATCCATATAAGATCCCTCTGGGCCCAAAGACGTCATACAACCATTACACAACATGGAATCTGATTGATATTTGATTGAGTTGTCGACTGAAATAGGCCCTACTACCATCACACCTCTCCTACTACCATCACACCTCTCCTACTACCATCACACCTCTCCACCACTTTGCTACATGGTTGAAAGGAGAGCGGGTTTAGACAAAAAGAGTGTATGCGTCAGAAGCAGAGTCCAAAGATAATCTCAATAAAAGCATGAGTCTTTAACAAGACCTCTGTCAAAGGAGTAGAGAGGTCATGCTAAAGTGTGTCTCCAGACTAAGTAAATGACAGGGAGTAAGCAAGTGTGAACAGAAATAAAGGATTTATTTAATTGTCCAAAGTAACCTTTTTTCGGGTGAGTGTTCTCAGGGTTGTTAGCATGTCCTGGCTGTGTTCGACTGACACGGGGATCGTTGTTGGGTCCTGCCGTTGCTTAAGTGACAGAGGTTGTAGGTCTTGTTAAAGTAGAAATTGGCTGGAATTTGACATGTTACCTAAACGTAATTCTGGAAGGGGTCCCAAACGACACACGCACGCACACACACACACACCGAGAAACACACACATCAAAGCAGCTGTCATTGTGAAATCGCTTCTTCAAGGGTTGTTTTGAATGAGTAAGCCTATTAGATATATCTATGCTAGTAAGATGGCCGCTGTGTGCTCTGAATGTGAAATCTAATTTGTTTAGAAGGGTGAGAACACTTTTAGTTTGAGAACAACTTGGGATAAACAAGAGAGATATACTTCTGTCTCCCAAGTATCCCCCCGCCTCTTCTTCTCTCTTACACACACACACACACATCTCTAAAGGAACATTTTCCCTGGAACAGTGGTTCTGTAATCCTGTGCTATCCCGCCTGGTGAGGCTTCCGTGTGAAGCATGTCAATCACACTCTATTTACCTCCACTGTGCATGAAATATGTGTTTATCCTACACTATGATTTCTTTAACATAACATAGGTAGTGATATGCAGTATGTGTGTCGCCTAGTGCCTCATAGTGACAGATGTATACTTTATTACAGTAGCTTCAAGTAGGTCATTTCAGTAACAGAGCTAATACCTGTTTAGTATAGTAAATCATTTATAGAATCATTATCAATAGAAGTTAAACTATTTAGTATGCTTTATCTGAACCTAAATCTGGAGGAATGATGGTCAAGAAGAATATCCAGACAGAGCCAACAGATTGCAGAGCCGAGACCGGAACGAATTTAGCCACTAACCATGATCCCACAGGGGCAGTGAGAGTGATTTGGCAGAGCGAAAGCGGCTCTCTGGACTGGACATCACCTCTCCTCATCCCCCTCTCGTTCTCTCTTGGCCAGTCCGAAACAAGCCCCTTTTCAGCTAGCCCCCTACCCATTTGGTGCTCACAGATCAGAGGGGACTGAGGAGATATAAGTACCAGTGTAAAGCTGTCAGTCGACCGAAAAAGATTTGTTGATTAATCGGTAGATTCATGGAATGAACTGTCTTCAAACCAGGTCCCTTTCTCTCTTTCTCTTCTCATCTTCACCCTTCCATTTTACTTTCACTTGTTATCGCTCCCTTTATTCTCTTTTTCATTCTTTCTCTTGCAGACATCATCAAACGCTCATTCTCTCTCCTAATGTCTCAGTATCATGCCTTGCTCTCTTTCTCCCTCTCCCTCTGTCTCTCAGCCTCTCTTCACAACCTTCCAATTTATCTCCTTTTCTCTTTCTCTCCCACTGCAACATGTGAACGCAAATAGGCCAGCACACAGTGGAGCACTTTCTCCAAATTGAGAGGTGTCTAAATGGAGTGTATTAGTCCTCGTAAAAAGGCTGCCCTCCTACAGAAGACCGAAATACAAATTGGAACACCCTCACAGACCCATAATTTCAGTTCTGTGTCTGCTACGATAACTAGCTAGCTAGCTAGCTACTTGGCTTATCACCTTGAGAAAGGGATGTGTCAGACTAGCATCTTCTCAAACAGAGCAGTGAAAGCGGTTCTGAAAGCCTATTGTCTTCCGAACAGCCAATGAGGTGAAGCCATGGCCATGATGGTCTGAGAGTTTCAGCCAAAAAACAAAGCGGCTCAATCCCAAATGGACCTCTAAACCCTACGCCCTATGCACTTGTGGAGATCTGAGAGGATTTGACAGGTGCAATCTTGTCCTCTGATAGGCTAGGTTGAAGTTTCACCATGTTGCTTATACCAATCCAAATACTACATAAAATAGTCCAAATTGGTGAAGTGAAATGAAAAAAATAACTTGTTTCAAAAAATTAACGGAAAAGTGGTGCGAGCATATCTATTCACCCCCTTTGCTATGAAGCTAGCTAGCCATCTTAAAACAATTCCATATGTTAGATTAGTAGAACCCCCTCTCCTAAAAGCTTAGACTTTTACAGGTTAATAGCAGGACACTTTAAAGTCCATTATCCCTATGCAGAGTATGTATTAGGCTGTTTGAGAAGGTTTGAATCCCAAGCAACCTGCCTATACATTGTTGGAAGTACAATAGACCAACATAGCTACTGTAGTAGGTCAAAGTTGTGTGTTGGAAAAGCTTGGTAAAGCATGAGTGAAGTAGGCATTGTGGTGCTTGTGAATTACCTTTCTTTTTCGGCTTCAGACGAATGCCTACTTCTCACTTAAAACAGTTTTTTTTTTTTTCATCCTATGTTTTTTACACCGAAAGGTGATTATACAACATTATTATACAACATTATAATATAGCATAACACAGCAATAAAAGTAAAAGTACAATCCGCCCCCCTTACATTAAGCAGTGTGTCTCTGGGCTGTACCGTAGGGATGGCCATACCGTAAGGATACAATAGGGATGGCTTGCATCTCACAGATGAGACCTCCGATGAGCAATCAAACATGAAAAAGGACAATATAGGATTAGGATCGAATCCTACTACACCGGCTCCGATGCTTGTCGGATGTGGAAGGGCTTGCAAACCATTACAGACTACGAAGGGAAATCAAGTTGCCCAGTGACGCAGACCTCCCAGACAAGCTAAATGGTTGCATCGAGGCAAACAACACTGAGCCATGCATGAGAGCCCCTGCTGTCCCGGACGACTGTGTGATCTCGCTCACGTGGCCAATTTGAGTAAGGCCTTTAAACAGATTAATACTAGTAAGGCCGCTGGGCCAGACGGAATACCAGGGCACGTTCTCAGAGCATGTGCAGACCAGCTGGCAAGTGTCTTCACAGACATTTTCAACCTCTCATTGTCCCAGTCTGTAATCCCAACATGTTTCAAGCAGGCCACCATTGTCCCTGTTCCCAAGAAGGCAACCTGCCTAAATGACTATTGTCCCATAGTACTCACATCTGTAACCATGAAATGCTTTGAAATGCTGGTCAAAGCACACATCAACACCATCATCCCAGACACCATAGACCCACTGCAATTCGTATATACCACCCCAACAGATCCACAGATGACACAATCTCTATTGCACTCCACACTTCTCTCTCCCATTTGGACAAGAGGAATACCTATGTGAGAATGATGATCATTGATTATAGCTCAGCGTTCAACACCATAGTCCCCTCCAAGCTCATAGCCAAGCTCGGAACCCTGGGACTGAACACCTCCCTCTGCAACTGAATCCTGGACTGCCTGACGGGGCGCCCCCAGGTGGTGAGGGTAGGCAACAACATATCCGCCACACTGACCCTAAACACAAGGGCCCCTCAGGGGTGTGTGCTTAGTCCCCTCTTAGTCCCTGTTCACCCATGACTGCATGGCCACGCACGACTCCAACACCATCATCAAGCTTGCTGACGACACGACGGTGGTAGGCCTGATTACCGATGATGATGAGACAGCCTACAGGGAGGAGTTCAGAGACCTGGCAGTGTGGTGACAGGACAACAACCTCTCCCTCAAAGTCAGCAAGACAAAGGAGCTGATCGTGGACTACAGGAAATGGAGGGGAAAGTGTGCCCCCATCCACATCAATGGGGCTGTAGTGGAGCAGGTCGAGAGTCCACATCACTAAGGACTTAACATGGTCCTCTCAAACCAGCACAGTCATGAAGAAGGCACGATATCGCCTCTTCCCCCTCAGGAGGTTGAAAAGATTTGGCATAGCCCTCAGATCCTCAAAACGTTTGACAGCTGCACCATTGAGAGCATCTTGACTGGCTGCATCCCTGCTTGGTATGGCAACTGCACCACCCTCAATCGCAAGGAGCTACAGAGGGTGGTGCAAACTGCCCAGTATATCACTGGGGCCGAGTTCCCTGCCATCCAGGACCTCTATACCAAGCGGTGTCAGAGGAAGGCCCGATAAATGGTCAGACTCCAGCCACCCAAGCCATAGCTCTCTCTGCTACCGCACAGCAAGAGGTCCCGGAGTGCCACATCTGGGACCAACAGGGTCCTAAAAAGCTTCTACCCTGAAGCCATAAGACCGCTAAATAGTTACTCAAATGGCTACCCGGACTATTTGCATTGATCCTTTTTTGTACTGACTCTATGCACACTCAATGGACTCCACCCACACACTCACACAGTGACGCTCCAACACACACTACATGACCAAAAGTATGTGGACACCTGCTCATCGAACATCTCATTCCAAAATCATGGCCATTAATATGGAGTTGGTTTCCCCTATGCTGCTGTAACAGCCTCCACTCTTCTGGGAAGGCTTTCCACTAGATGTTGGAACATTGCTGTGGGGACTTGCTTCCATTCAGCTACAAGAGCATGATGTTGGCCGATTAGGTCTGGCTTGCAGTCGGCATTCCAATTCGATTTCCCTTTACTGGAACTAAGGGGCCTAGCCCGAACCATGAAAAACAGCTCCAGAACATTGTTCCTCCTCCACCAAACTTTACAGTTGGCACTATGCATTGAGGCAGGTAGCGTTCTCCTGGCATCTGCCAAACCCAGATTTGTCCGTTGGACTGCCAGATGGTGAAGCTTGATTCATCACTCCGGAGAACGCGTTTCCACTGCTCCTGAGTCCAATGGCGGCGAGCTTTACACCACTCCAGCCGACGTTTGGCATTGCGCATGGCGATCTTAGGCTTGTGTGCGGCTGCTCAGCCATGGAAAACCATTTCATGAAGCTCCCGACAAACAGTTATTGTGCTGACGTTGCTTCCAGAGGCAGTTTGGAACTCGGTAGTGAATGTTGCAACCGAGGACAGATTATTTTTACGTGCTACACGCTTCAGCACTTGGCGGTCCCGTTCTGTGAGCTTGTGTGGCCTACCACTTCGCGGCTGAGCCGTTGTTGCTCCTAGACGTTTCCACTTCAAAATAACAGCACTTACAGTTGACCGGGCAGCTCTAGCAGGGCATAAATTTGATGAACTGACTTGTTGGAAAGCTCACTTTGAAAGTCACTGAGCTCTTCAGTAAGGCCATTATACTGCCAATGTTTGTCTATGGAGATTGCATTGCTGTGTGTTCGATTTTATACATCTGTCAGCAATGGGTGTGGCTGAAATAGCCGAATCCACTAATTTGAAGGGGTGTCCACATACATTTGTATATATAGTGTATACACACATACACACTACTCTGTTTATTATCTATCCTGATTGCCTAGTCACTTTACCATGTACATATCTACCTCAACTAACTTCTACCCCTGCACATTGACTAGGTACTGGTACTCCCTGTACATATATTTACATGACATTTTAGTCATTTAGCAGACACTCTTATCCTGAGTGACTTACAGGAGCAATTAGAGTTAAGTGCCTTGTTCAATGGCACTTCAAAAGATTTTTAAACTAGTTGGCTCGAGGATTCGAACCAGCAACCTTTCGATTAGTGGCCCAACACTCCTAACTGCTAGGCTACCTGCTGTTAGTGTTATTATGTTACTATTTTTCTATTTTCATTTATTACTTTTTAACTCTGCGTTGTTGGGCAAGGGTTCGCAAGTAAGCATTTCATGGTAAAGTCTGCAATTGTTGTATTTGGTGCATGTGACAAATAACATTTGATTTGACTTTGAGAGTTTGAGAGCTGGTCTCTGCACCATTTTCTCCTCCGTTGTAGCAAGACGAGCACAGTACTAGTACACATCACACTCCCTGTCCCTTGCCACTCAATGATGTTCAACAAACCCAAAGGCTCTAAATTAAAATAATCAGACACCGTACATGTGTGTGCACTCTGGTGTGTGTGTCAAAACTATACACGAAAGAGAATGGTCAAAAACATTTCTGGCAGTCTGGTCCTAGCTGTGGCACTGATCGGTCAGTGCCAACAAGACCCGCCGTACCAAACCAGCCATACCAACAGCGTCTGTGCCGATCAAGCTGACTGCACTACTGCCTACTCCTGAAGCCAGGGCACTCGATTCCTCATTCTCTCACTCCTCTTTCTCATTA
This sequence comes from Coregonus lavaretus, assembly GCF_964263955.1. NCBI lineage: Eukaryota > Metazoa > Chordata > Actinopteri > Salmoniformes > Salmonidae > Coregonus > Coregonus lavaretus. The sequence continues at coordinate 21,232,012 of NC_139991.1, read as the reverse complement.
TCTCTCCGTCTCCACCCCCACCCCCTCCCCTCTCTGTTCTCCCTGCAGAGAAAGCTCAGGTGGGCAAATAGCCCCTCTCTGATAGCATCTCTGGCAGACAGGCAGATTCATCATGACCAGACTTGGAGAGATGACTGGGGACCTGAGGGCTTATGATGCCATCTGGACAATGACCACCGCCAGACACTTTCAGTCCTCTCTTCTGTCAGATATAGAGAAACTATAAAAATAATAATAAAATGTACCTCTTCCGTGGCTGCTGTCATTGTCAACCCAACACACACACCACTGCCCCCCCCCCCCTTCTATATCTCACCACTGATAAGATAGAAAAGCCAGTATAGCATCTCAACCACCACCCGCCTGCTCTAATAATCGAGCCGCGACAAAAGCCAAGAGGTCACTGATAAACAAATGTCACACCTCGTCTCCCGTTCTTGCCGCATGCAAAGCCTTCTGGGAAACATCATCACAGCGAGCAAACCATCAATTTCTCGGTTTGCCTCCGAAGTAACAAAGGACGACAAACCTGCCTTTTGTGCATTTTCGGGAAAAAAGCACTGGCAGATTTCTGAGTGTTGATACACACCACAGCCTCTGAATGGTTTCCCCACTGAGGTATTATTCTGTGGGTGGTGAGAAAGAGAGAAAGGGTGAGAGCTTCTCAAATGAGTATCATCATCACCCCTTATCTCCAAATGGCTTTTGTTGTGTATAATTTCCCCTGGAGATCTATTAAGCCAGGCAGAGCAGGGGCATTCAACAGATACTCCTTGAGGGAAATTGAAAAATGTAAATATCCACAATGAACACAATCCATTGTCAGAGTGGTAATGATAAGAAAACAGTGATTATTTGTTATCATTGTATTGATATGAGGCCTCAAGCAATAATTACCAAGTGTGGGGGATATCGGATGTATGTCAGATTGAAAACATACCATTCGTTAATGAGGAAGGCGCCTTCTGATTGCGCCTCAAGCTATTCCACATCTGTGGTTTTGCTATAATTAGCTGAGCGACTCAATTAGTAAATTGCTAATGAATGGTACAGTAAGTTGTTAATAAACAATCCCTGTCAACATACTTTGAAATTGAAATGTGAAATCTTAAGGCATATTAAATGAAACTATTTAATTTAACCATTGTAATGATGTCATGTTATAGGATTGTGAGGACAGAGGAAGAGTTACAGTGAGGGAAAAAAGTATTTGATCCCCTGCTGATTTTGTACGTTTGCCCACTGACAAAGAAATGATCAGTCTATAATTTTAATGGTAGGTTTATTTGAACAGTGAGAGACAGAATAACAACAAAGAAATCCCGAAAAACGCATGTCAAAAATGTTATGAATTGATTTGCATTTTAATGAGGGAAATAAGTATTTGACCCCCTCTCAATCAGAAAGATTTCTGGCTCCCAGGTGTCTTTTATACAGGTAACGAGCTGAGATTAGGAGCACACTCTTAAAGGGAGTGCTCCTAATCTCAGCTTGTTACCTGTATAAAATACACCTGTCCACAGAAGCAATCTATCAATCAGATTCCAAACTCTCCACCATGGCCAAGACCAAAGAGCTCTCCAAGGATGTCAGGGACAAGATTATAGACCTACACAAGGCTGGAATGGGCTACAAGACCATCGCCAAGCAGCTTGGTGAGAGGGTGACAACAGTTGGTGCGATTATTCGCAAATGGAAGAAACAGAAGATAACTATCAATCTCCCTCGGCCTGGGACTCCATGCAAGATCTCACCTCATGGAGTTGCAATGATCATGAGAACGGTGAGGAATCAGCCCAGAACTACACGGGAGGATCTTGTCAATGATCTCAAGGCAGCTGGGACCATAGTCACCAAGAAAACAATTGGTAACAGACTACGCCGTGAAGGACTGAAATCCTGCTGCGCCCGCCAAGTCCCCCTGCTCAAGAAAGCACATATACATGCCCGTCTGAAGTTTGCCAATGAACATCTGAATGATTCAGAGGAGAACTGGGTGAAAGTGTTGTGGTCAGATGAGACCAAAATTGAGCTCTTTGGCATCAACTCAACTCGCCGTGTTTGGAGGAGGAGGAATGCTGCCTATGACCCCAAGAACACCATTCCCACCGTCAAACATGGAGGTGGAAACATTATGCTTTGGGGGTGTTTTTCTGCTAAGGGGACAGGACAACTTCACCGCATCAAAGGGACGGGGCCATGTACCGTCAAATCTTGGGTGAGAACCTCCTTCCCTCAGCCAGGGCATTGAAAATGGGTCGTGGATGGGTATTCCAGCATGACAATGACCCAAAACACACGGCCAAGGCAACAAAGGAGTGGCTCAAGAAGAACCACATTAAGGTCCTGGAGTGGCCTAGCCAGTCTCCAGACCTTAATCCCATAGGAAATCTGTGGAGGGAGCTGAAGGTTCGAGTTGCCAAACGTCAGGCTCGAAACCTTAATGACTTGGAGAAGATCTGCAAAGAGGAGTGGGACAAAATCCCTCCTGAGATGTGTGCAAACCTGGTGGCCAACAACAAGAAACGTCTGACCTCTGTGATTGTCAACAAGGGTTTTGTCACCAAGTACTAAGTCATGTTTTGCAGAGGGGTCAAATACTTATTTCCCTCATTAAAATGCAAATCAATTCATAACATTTTTGACATGCGTTTTTCTGGATTTTTTTGTTGCTATTCTGTCTCTCACTGTTAAAATAAACCTACCATTAAAATTATAGACTGATTATTTCTTTGTCAGTGGGCAAACGTACAAAATCAGCAGGGGATCAAATACTTTTTTCCCTCACTGTAAGTGATGAGTGGTTTGGGGCCATGAAGTCTACATTCCATTATGTCAAGGTAGATTAGTGATGTTTAGGATAGCATGAGTGATGTTTAGTATAGTGACTTGGGGTAAAGAGTGATGAACATCAAAGACAGGGAGTGCCCATGGAGACTTGACAGATGTATGCCAGGAAGAGGGTAATAAAGGGTATATAAGGTAGAGTGTCTTCTTTGTTCAAGTTAGTTCAACTGACGAAGGGCAAAGCTATGTCCGTTGGTTAGATGAACCCACGAGCTCGTGATTCAATAAATACTTGGTATGAAATCTCCACAGAATGTCTAAGTATATCCTTGCATCCTTGATTCATTGACACCCGAGAAACTCATCATAACAGATTGGCGTCTAAACGAACAGGATGCAGTTCACAGCTCAACTAACAGGTAAGCAGACTTTCATTTTTTGAATTATGTCAAAATCTGCTTATCTGTGGTAAAGCTGAACTGTAGCAAACTTTAAAATTCAATATTTTGAAGGGGGACGATGAGTGGTGTTGAATTATGTAAAGGGATGTAAGGAGGAATATTAAATTGCACAATGACATGATGCTATGATTCAAAACAAGGTGTGTTAACAGTAATTAGCATAAATTGGTAAAGAGAGACTCTGATGTGTTGTATCATCATGGGAGTAAATTAGGTTATGAGACTCTGATGTGTTGTATCATCATGGGAGTCAATTAGGTTATGAAGCTCTGATGTGTTGTATCATCATGGGAGTAAATTAGGTTATGAAGCTCTGATGTGTTGTATCATCATAGGAGTAAAATAGATGAAGCTCTGATGTGTTGTATCATTATAGGAGTAAAATAGATGAAGCTCTGATGTGTTGTATCATCATAGGAGTAAAATAGATGAAGCTCTGATGTGTTGTATCATCATAGGAGTAAATAGGTCAAGAGATAAATAGGTTACGAACCTTTTTGATGTGGTAAAAATTTCATTAAATAAGAAGATAATTAGACAAATGAATTACTCAAAATGGCTAGGAGAGGGAGCCAATGACAAGTAACATATTGAATCATAGCACCAAAAACGACAAATAGGAACTACATTTTAATACATTATCAGAAGTGGATATTTGATGCAAGTGTTTAATTACTAACATTTAATGTTACTAGCATTGCATTAAATAATAATAGTGATAGTTAAGCATAGAGGTGATAATGAATATCCTCAGGAGAGTAGTTAAAAGGGGTAAATAGAGCTTGATGTTATTTTAGAGAGTAGTGGAAAGTCTGTGTTTTCTGGGACAGGAACGGCAGTGTCCTTGGAAATGACAGTATGTTTTTTTGGTTCCGCTGAGAGAATGAAGGAGAGGCTGATTTGGGTTGAATGAGGATTGTTAAACTAACTAAAGGATTATTAGATGTGAGTATCTAGAAGTTTTTAACATTCTATATGGAGTTGTGACAATGTGGAAATATTAATGACAAAATCATAATTAGAGTGTCATGTTTGTATTAAAATTGCTCACCCGAACGTAGACGTACGTAATGGGTGGGAAAGTAATTCATATGGGTTTTCTAAGTTTATACGGTTGTTGGATCATGTGATAGTGGAATAAACTGACCATAAGTAATGTTGTTTTAGACGTAATGTATAATATAGTACAAAGCCAATATAGGGTTCAATTGAACTAATTATCATGGTAGAGCTAACGTATTAAAGTGATGGAACTTCATTTTATATCAGAGGTTAAGATGAGAAATCATTGTAATGGCGCTATTTGTGGAATTTATTTATCATTTCAATGGCATGGAGTAACAATCTGCATTTATGAGTGTAAATTCCACTGCTGATGTGTTGATTGAATGGGTATGAGGGAGTATTTGGTTTGGTGATGTTGAATGTATGATTTGAAGCGTGTGTGGTTTAAATTGCAGGACTCTTGTAGCTCGGTTGGTGGAGAATGGTGCTTGCAACGCCAGGGTTGTGTGTTCGATTCCCAAGGGGGGCTAGTAGAAGTATAAAAAATGTATGAGCTCACTAATTGTGGGTCGCTCGGGATAGGAGCGTCTGCTAAATGACTAAAATGTAAAAATGTTAACGGGTATGGAGAGAAGAGTGCGTGGTAGTAATTTTTTGGGCATTGAATAAGGTTTTGCTAGATTAAACGAGTGAGAATGGTGGAATATGTCTATAAATAAATTGGATCGCGATAAATGGATGATTTCAATTTATGACGGTAAACTACAGCAAGTGTTTGGTGTTACTTGTAGCCTACTTAGAAAGGATAGCTGACTAGATCTCAAATTTTTCTGGCTATGATTTTAGTTGATTACCTGAGAAATAGGATATAGTTTACGACGCATGGAGAAGTGAATGTCTTATATCGTAATAGATCAACTGAACCAAACATGACGTTACTACGGCAATTTAGGATGGTTAATGTTGTTAAGTTCATTTTTAAACCCTATGATAGAGGTAAATGCAGAACGCTGTTTGAAAGGGTGTTTTATTAGGTCTGCTAGTAAAAACGGAAGAATTTCCATTTTTGTCTGCGGGTGTTAACCATTGGGGCTTGCTGAAACGTGAGAGCGCTGTAAGGGACATTATGGGTTACGTTAGGTGTACAAGGATCGCGTATTTTGTAGGAAGTCATTGGGGGTTGAATGTTTGGTGAAATGGCTAGCTAGTTAGCGGTGAGAGCTAGTGCGGTTTTCATTAGGTGACGTCACTTGCTCTATGAACTGGAAGTAGTTGCTTTGCAAGGATCGCAGATTTTGTATGGTGTGTCGATGGTGAATGTTGTCGATATGTGTAGAGGGTCCCTGGTTCAAACCCAGAGAGGGATAGAAAGCAAAACTTTTACATTGTGGATATTGACATAGATTAATAGGTGACTTGATAAACATTTTGTGAAAGGGATTGTCTTACCGACACATAGTAAATAGTATAACATAGTAATTAAAGTTGCATAGCTTTGAATTGGATGTTTTATTTGTTTTGACTATAACTTCACAGTAATTTGTCATCTGTTGAGGTACCGTTATAAGGAAAATTAGCGGTAGAGTATGATAGATATTGTAGAGGGTTTAAAAAGTAAGTAAGTTAATTGGATGATGAGACAGGTTGACTTGATGTTGAATTGGTGTAGAAGTAATTATTTATATTTAGGTGAATGAGAATATGTTATTAGGTAGTATTGCTTTGTGGAGACGATTTACTAATGAAGAACATGTCTAGATAGTTGAATAAGGAACGATATTTGATAATTGATCATTCGTATTATGACATTATATAGTTTGTTTAAACAGCGGTGAGTTATGACGACGGTTCATTACTTCTGATAACGATCATCTGTTTATAGATATGTTGAACGATGGGAGATAGTTGTTGCTGTTGGCCTGATGGATTAAGTGGACATCTTTTTGTGGGTTTTGGATTATGAATCAATAGGTTTATACAGTATGTGAAGAAAACTGACATTGCTACCTTTCCACTAATGTAATTAGATTTCCTGTCTGATTCATAGTTCGTCCGCTAAATAGCAGCTGAAGATCACGAGGTCTCCTGGCCACTTGAAACCAGATGTGTCTGGTTGGGCAATGAGCTCAAGATCAGCAGGGGATCAAATACTTTTTTCCCTCACTGTATTTTTAAAACATCAATGCAACAGTTTGCGATGATTAAATTACTAGAAAGGGGTTATAGGTTTATAGTGGAAGGTGTAGTTAACTTAATGAAACTTGTTATTATCTAGTGTCTTCTAAGTGGGAGTTTTTTTTTTCCAGGATTGATGGAAGTATCCTATAGCATTATGATAAAGGGAGAATAGGAGACAACGTAGCGAACACATTTTAAATAGATGCCTGGGATAAAATATCAAGTCTTACACAAAGTAAGTGAGGGTATTGGCTAATGAATGAAATATGACATTTAAAAGGGGTGACAGGAACAATGGCAAAGGACATGGATTTTCTTTTGTTGTTGATTATGTAAAAGATAATGGATTAGTTGATATGGGATCAAAAGGAGCAGATATAGGGGTTCAATAATCATGGTGAGATTTAAAGAGGATATGATCTGACAGGTAATCAATTCAACATAATCATTGTAAACTCAGAGGAATTTTGAGTGGTTTTAATTTTTGAAAGGTTTTATATAATATTTTTATGGAGTAGTTATGAGGAATTAGTTTGATATAAACGATTATTGATGAGATAGGACTGTGGATATATGTATCATGTTTTGTGGGTACTTACTATCTTTGGATTACTGATTGTAAATGAATGTTAACGATATGTATACTTTCTCTTCCAGGAAAATGAGGATTGCTTTATATCTCATTGGGATGTTTCAAAAGTCTGTAGGCTAGGTGGAACAGTTTGTAAAAGTCAGTAGTCTTATTTTAGGTTGTCATAGGGAGCTGCCAAATTAAACAAGGCCTGGTCATGTTTGTTTTATTTGTTTTCCAAATGGGTTTTTCAAATAAAAACACAACACACCTAGTATGATGTTTATAAAGGGTTGTTATTTTGAGTGTTAGGAGTTTCAACAGGTAAAAGGTGATATGTCTTAAAGGAGTGTCACGGTTTCGGCCGAGGCTGCTCCTCCTCCTTGTTCGGGCAGGCTTCGGCGGTCGTCGTCCCCGGAGTACTAGCTGCCACCGTTCGATGTTTCATGTTTGTTTGGTTTTGTCTGTTTGTACACCTGTCCCTTGTTAGTGTTTAATTTTGTTTCCTATTTAGTTATCGTGTGTTGGGTCAGGTGTTATGTGTGATTGTTATGTCAGCTGTTGCTGTTGATGGGTTTTCTCTCTCGTATTTGTTTGTGTAGAGAGTCCGCACTGCGTGCGCCTTTTCTTGTTTTTACGCACTGTTGTGTGTGTGCGTAATTTTGTTCATGCCTCCCGGTTGGGTTGGCTATCCACCTGTTTGGAGTTCTATTTTTGATTACTAAAGTCTGTTGACGAACACCCTTGTTCCTGCGCTTGATTCCCTGCACCACATCCACACTCAGCGTTCTGACAGAATCACACATACCGACATGGAATCAGCAGGAGCAACCGCGCCAACAGAGACCATGGAGGACCGTCTTCGTGGGCAGGAGGACAGGATCAACCAGATCGGTCACGCCCTGGATCGGGTGATGAACACTCTCCACCGATGGGAAAGCAGCGGGGTACCCACGCCCCCACCTACCGGACCATCCCCATCGGTCAGTCCTCCTGTCCACCTTCCGGAAACCAGTGGGATTCGGCTCTCGCTCCCGAGGGCGTACGACGGCTCCGCTGCCGGGTGTCAAGGGTTCCTGCTGCAAGTGGAGCTCTACCTCGCCACCGTACACCCGGCGCCCTCGGGACACGAGAGCGTCTCCGCCCTCATCTCCTGTCTCACCGGCAAGGCGTTGGAGTGGGCCAACGCCGAATGGAGGAGAATGGACGCAGCTACCGTTACCTATGCGGAGTTCTCCCGCCGCTTCCGTGCCGTGTTTGACCATCCACCAGAAGGGAAGGCGGCGGGGGAGCGTCTGTTCTACCTCCGACAGGGGATGAGGAGCGCCCAGGATTTTGCTCTGGAATTCCGGACTCTAGCGGCAGATGCAGGGTGGAATGAGCGGGCCCTCATAGACCACTTCCGCTGCAGCCTCCGGGAGGACGTCCAGAGAGAGTTGGCGTGCAGGGATACCACGTTGTCGTTTGACCAACTGGTCGACATGGCCATTCGGCTGGACACCCTGCTCGCCACCCGTGGACGTCCCGGGTGGGGGTCGCCCATTTCACCCTCCAGCACCTCCGAGCCGAGCCCTATGGAGCTCGGGGGTGCTGGCGCTAGAGAACGGAGGAGTAGGAACCCGAGGGGGGCCGTTCCCTGCACTAACTGTGGCCGTGGAGGGCACACCGCGGCTAGGTGTTGGGGAGGGTCCCCCGGTGGGGGTGAAGGCAGGCCACGCATTGGGGGGTCCCCCCAGGTGAGTAGGCGCCCTACTTACCCAGAGCTTTCTGTCGTTCACTTAACCTTGCCTGTTTGTTTTCCACAGGTTGCACCTCGTTCCCAGCATAAGGCGCTAGTAGATTCAGGCGCAGCTGGGAATTTTGTAGATCGCCAGTTCTGTGTAGAGTTAGGGATTCCTCTCCTTCCCGTTGATAAGCCTTTCCCTGTACATGCCCTAGATAGCCGTCCGTTAGGATCTGGGTTGATTAGGGAGGTCACAGCGCCCCTTAAGATGGTGACGCAGGGGGGTCATGAGGAGACGATTCAGCTCTATCTGATTGACTCTCCTGCGTATCCGGTGGTGCTGGGGCTTCCCTGGTTGATTACCCATGACCCTACGATTTCGTGGCGAGAGAAAGCTCTTAAAGGGTGGTCTGCTCAGTGTGAGAGGCTGTGTCTGGGTGTTTCCATAGGGGCGACCTCGGTGGAAAGTCCGAATCTAATGCCAGCACTGCATATTCCCCCCGAGTATGAGGATTTGAAACTGGTGTTTAGTAAGACTAGGGCGGCGCAGCTGCCGCCTCATAGACAGGGGGATTGTGCGATAGATCTCCAGTCAGGAGCAGCCATCCCGCGGAGCCATGTGTATCCCTTGTCTCAAGAGGAGAGGAAGGCAATGGAAACTTACATCGCCGAGTCTCTGAGACAGGGATACATACGGGCCTCCACTTCACCCGCTTCCTCAAGCTTCTTTTTTTGTGAAGAAAAAAGATGGAGGTCTGCGCCCGTGTATTGATTACCGCGGTCTCAATCAGATTACGGTGAAGTACAGCTATCCACTTCCTCTGATTGCGACTATGACGGAGTCATTACACGGTGCTCAGTTCTTCACAAAATTGGATCTCAGGAGCGCATATAACTTGGTACGCATTAGAGAGGGCGATGAATGGAAGACGGCGTTTAGCACGACCTCCGGACATTACGAGTATCTCGTCATGCCATATGGGTTAATGAATGCTCCCTCAGTCTTCCAATCCTTCGTCGATGAGATTTTCCGGGACATGCAGGGACAGGGAGTAGTCGTGTACATAGACGATATTCTGGTGTACAGTTATACCCGAGCAGAGCATGTAGCCCTGGTGCGCCGAGTGTTGAGGAGGCTGTTGGAGCATGACCTATATGTCAAGGCAGAGAAATGTCTGTTCTTTCAGAAATCGGTCTCCTTTTTGGGTTATCAGTTGTCTGCGTCAGGGGTGAAGATGGAGGTTGACCGGGTGTCAGCTGTGCGTAATTGGCAGACCCCAACAACTGTGAAAGAGGTGCAACAGTTCGTGGGTTTTGCGAATTATTACCGGAGGTTTATCCGGGGTTTTGGACAGGTGGCAGCTCCCATAACGTCTCTGTTGAAGGGGGGTCCGGTGCGCTTACAGTGGTCAGCTGAGGCGGACAGGGCTTTTGGGAAACTGAAGGACCTGTTTACCTCGGCGCCGGTGTTGGCGCATCCGGATCCCGCTTTACCTTTCCAGGTAGAGGTAGACGCGTCCGAGGCCGGTATAGGGGCCGTTCTCTCACAACGGTCTGGCACACCACCTAAACTCCGCCCCTGTGCTTTTTATTCTAAGAAGCTCAGTCCGGCGGAGCGGAATTATGACGTAGGGGACAGGGAGCTGTTAGCCGTGGTACAGGCCCTAAAGGTGTGGAGGCATTGGCTTGAGGGGGGGCTCAACACCCTTTCCTCATTCTAACTGACCACCGTAACCTGGAATACATCCGGGCAGCTAGGAGACTGAATCCTCGCCAGGCCCGCTGGACTATGTTTCTAGCCCGGTTTGTGTTTAAAATCACTTACATCCCTGGGTCCCAGAACGGGAAGGCAGATGCCCTGTCTCGGCGGTATGACACGGAGGAGAGGTCCGTTGAGCCCACTCCCATACTACCAAAGTCTTGTCTGGTTGCACCGGTGGTATGGGAGGTCGATGCCGAGATCGAGCGGGCGTTACGCACCGACCCAAGTCCTCCACAGTGTCCAGTGGGTCGGACGTACGTTCCGCTCGAGGTACGCGATCGCCTCATTTATTGGGCTCATACGTCCCCCTCCTCTGGACATCCAGGTATCGGCCGGACAGTTCACTGCCTTAGCACTAAGTACTGGTGGCCAACGTTAGCCAGGGATGTGAGGATTTATGTCTCCTCCTGTTCGGTGTGTGCCCAGTGTAAGGCGCCCAGACATTTGCCCAGGGGTAAGCTACAACCCCTGCCCGTTCCGCAACGACCCTGGTCCCACCTCTCGGTGGATTTTGTTACAGACCTTCCCCCCTCACAGGGGAATACTACCATCCTAGTCGTTGTGGATCGGTTCTCGAAGGCCTGTCGTCTCCTTCCCATGCCTGGTCTACCTACTGCCCTACAGACCGCTGAGGCTCTGTTTACCCATGTCTTCCGGCATTACGGGGTACCCGAGGATATAGTGTCTGATCGAGGCCCCCAGTTCACCTCCAGAGTGTGGAGAGCGTTTATGGAACGGTTGGGGGTTTCGGTGAGCCTTACCTCGGGTTACCACCCGGAGAGTAATGGGCAGGTTGAACGTGTTAACCAGGATGTGGGTAGGTTTCTGAGGTCTTATTGCCAGGGCCGGCCGGAGGAGTGGGCGAGATACGTTCCTTGGGCCGAGATGGCACAGAACTCTCTCCGCCACTCCTCCACTCCTCCACCCAACTAACCCCTTTCCAGTGTGTGTTAGGGTACCAGCCGGTTCTGGCACCTTGGCACGAGAGCCAGATCGAGGCCCCTGCGGTGGATGAGTGGGTGCGGCGCTCAGAGGAGACATGGAACGCTGCCCACGTTCATCTGCAGCGGGCCATCCGTCGGCACAAGACGAGCGCCGATCTCCACCGCAGTGAGGGGCCTGTGTACGCACCTGGAGATCGAGTCTGGCTCTCGACCAGAAACCTGCCCCTCCGCCTGCCCTGCCGGAAGCTGGGTCGGCGGTTTGTGGGGCCATTTAAAGTCCTGAGGAGGTTGAACGAGGTGTGTTACAGGTTAGAACTGCCTATTGATTATAGGAATATTAACCCCTCGTTCCATGTGTCTCTCCTCAGGCCGGTGGTAGCTGGTCCACTCCAGGACTATGAGATAGAAGAGACTCCTCCGCCCCCGTTGGACATCGAGGGGGCTCCGGCGTACACTGTGAGGTCCATCCTTGATTCGAGACGCCGGATGGGGGGTCTCCAATATCTCGTGGAGTGGGAGGGGTACGGCCCGGAGGAGCGGTGCTGGGTGCCGAGGAGGGACATATTAGACCAGTCCCTGCTGACCGAGTTCCATCGGGGTCATCCTACGCGCCCTGCTCCGCGTCGTCCTGGTCGTCCCCGAGGCCGGGATCGGCGCACGGCTGGAGCCGCGCGTCAAGGAGGGGGGTACTGTCACGGTTTCGGCCGAGGCTGCTCCTCCTCCTTGTTCGGGCAGGCTTCGGCGGTCGTCGTCCCCGGAGTACTAGCTGCCACCGTTCGATGTTTCATGTTTGTTTGGTTTTGTCTGTTTGTACACCTGTCCCTTGTTAGTGTTTGATTTTGTTTCCTATTTAGTTATCGTGTGTTGGGTCAGGTGTTATGTGTGATTGTTATGTCAGCTGTTGCTGTTGATGGGTTTTCTCTCTCATATTTGTTTGTGTAGAGAGTCCGCACTGCGTGCGCCTTTTCTTGTTTTTACGCACTGTTGTGTGTGTGCGTAATTTTGTTCATGCCTCCCGGTTGGGTTGGCTATCCACCTGTTTGGAGTTCTATTTTTGATTACTAAAGTCTGTTGACGAACACCCTTGTTCCTGCGCTTGATTCCCTGCACCACATCCACACTCAGCGTTCTGACAAGGAGCACACAGTGAATTTTATGAAGTTTTTATTTGTTGACTGAGTTTTGGGTATACATGATTTCTTATGAGAATAGATGTCATGAGGATTTAATGTACACTTGGGTTACATAACATTTATGAAAGGGTTTGAATGTTGGTAATGATTAGTATACTATTGGATGGAACAATTCATTGAATGATTGTAATGACCTCTGCAATCTGTCCTGGCTTTATGGTGTGGCTTGATCACCTGCACTGTAAATACTAGAGGCATGATGAATTGGGGGGTTAGTTATGATAACGGTCATTGTGAAGAAGATTACAATTTTGTAATAATATATATGAATCAAACCATAAAATAACTAAAGAGAGAGGGAGCTATCCTGAATGAGGGATACCTGGTGCTCATTAATTGTACTAATCTTGGATTACTTTACGGGATAGAAGTAAGTTGAGGTATTATCCAATGTTGTCATTTTAATTTAATTTTTATTAGGGTTTAATAAACAATGTTGGTGTTTTGTTTTTGAAAGCATGAATCACGTTGTGACTCATGTGTTCAAAAAAGGGGGTAGTATTGATGGTATGAGGATTTATTGGTATATTTGCATATTGTGTTAAGTATATGAGCAGTAGTAAGTAATGTGTTATGGGTTAGATTAAATGTTTTAGGGGAAAATGTATTTGTGGTATAAGGCAGAATTTAGAGGAGGCCTTTCTATGACATTAGTGACTATAATAAGCTGCAAGAATGTGCAATTCCTAATCTAAAAGGCTTAGCAGGACTGATAAGAAGACAGGATGAAGTAGCATGCTGTGTCTCAACTAACAATGTTATGCAGACTTTCTTTCGAAAAGGTGAAGGCTTCTCTGACAGACCTACCAGGAGAATCTGGACATGTTTTGCAACTTGGAGACTATGTGGTGGTAAAGGATTAAGGAAGTAATTGATGGACAACACCCAAGTGGGAAGGTTAGTAATAGGTGTTGATGGCTACCTTGATGGAGGGGCAAGTAAGAGAGAGAGATTCCTAGATCTGTATGTACCATTGTAGGACTTTTCTAACGCAGAGGAGGAAGATGGCACCGCTTCGGCGGAGCATTGATTTGTTTTGTTTGTGTGTTTTTGGAAGCAGGGAATATTGGTACGCTGATAGAAGGACACAACAACAAAGAGATGGTGATAAAGGGAGAAGGACTCTGCATGATCATAGAACTAGTGAAGGAAGAAGGTTCATGCATCATCACACCGTCTACACCAATGGAGGTATGGATAGAGGGGAGATTGAACAGGTATCATACATTTTAGTCATTTACATTTTAGTCATTTAGCAGACGCTCTTATCCAGAGCGACTTACAGGAGCAATTAGGGTTAAGTGCCTTGCTCAAGGGCACATTTACGTCATTTAGCAGACGCTCTTATCCAGAGCGACTCACAAATTGGTGCATTCACCCTATAGCCAGTGGGATAACCACTTGACAATTTTTTTTGGGGGGAGGGGGGGGGGGGGGGGGGGGGGTAGAAGGATTACTTTATCCTATCCCAGGTATTCCTTAAAGAGGTGGGGTTTCAAATGTCTCCGGAAGGTGGTGAGTGACTCCGCTGTCCTGGCGTCGTGAGGGAGCTTGTCATGTCAACCAATGCAACGGATTGCTATGAGGAAACTGACGATCTAGAGATGAGGGAGATGAGGATACTGTTGATGACAATTATCGGGTGATGGAGGACGATGTTTGAGGAATGATACTGATGAGATGTGGGTTATGGCTGATTACCTCAGTGGAGGAACAGAGCTATAGACCTCCAATAATTTCAAGATTTTCCAGATTTTCAGGAATCAACTGGCTGTCATTCCATTCGGTTATATGTATTTAAAGGGTTTATATAATAAAAATTGGGAAGTTTATTAGGAATTGGTATTAGGAATAATTGTTCAAGCATGATAATTTGTCATATGATGAATGTTTGTATGGATTTATTGGTTTAGAAATTAAATCAATTAAATTGTTGTGTTTTTTTGTCTTCTAGTGAGGTAAATACAGAGGGTATCTTAATGCATAATAAGGGATAATTTGGCATAGCATGGTGTGAACCTAAATAAGTAAAAGTAACAAACTATGAACCGGCTGAAGATGAATATCAGAGGCGTTGAAGACGTATTTGTAAAATACCACTTCTACATGCAACTGGTCTACAACAAACAATCGAAGATATCAAAGGATTTTCTCATGTTTTATATCGAAGGAGTGCGAAAGGAGTTCACCATTGAGTGAGAATGGAGAAAGATCTGTTCAAATGCAACATTTCTCATGTTGTTGGTATAATGGTTGACAAAGGGACAAGGCATTGAAATTGTAGAGTTGGTGGTGAATCGAATAACATTGTAGTTGTGACATTGTCATGGGCAAGTCATTTTGAAATATGAAGCTGTCTGAAGAACATAATGAAGAGACGCCAGAAGATTTAAGTGCTGGGTGGAATAAAGGGGTTGCTTGTTGATAATAAAATTTGATTTATCTAAATTTGATAATTTGGGTAGTAGGTTTATACACTGCTAAATTGATAGTATTAGTAATGCATTGAGATAATGACCTGCATTTATTATCAGGATGAGGAAGGTCATTATTGAATTATGGATGTTTATAATGTATGATAATATAAGTATACATTCTGAAAGTTGTAATGGGAAGTTAAGGTGAGGATTGCGAATGAAATCATGAAGATGTTGATTAATTTGGTTAAAGTATTAACATATTAGTAATGATATAGATTTGGAGTATTGGGTGATATTGATATGGATGTTTAGAGTAGCATATTTATGTTGATAGGCAAGTTTATTTTTTATTTTATTTCACCTTTATTTAACCAGGTAAGCCAGTTGAGAACAAGTTCTCATTTACAACTGCACCCTGGCCAAGATAAAGCAAAGCAGTGCGATTAAAAACAACAACACAGAGTTATATATGGGGTAAAACAAAACATAAAGTCAAAAAATACAACAGAAAATATATATAGTGGGGAGAATAAGTATTAGATACACTGCCGATTTTGCAGGTTTTCCTACTTACAAAGCATGTAGAGGTCTGTAATTTTTATCATAGGTACACTTCAACTGTGTGAGACGGAAAATCACATTGTATAATTTTTAAGTAATTAATTTGCATTTTACTGCATGACATAAGTATTTGATACAACATAACTTAATATTTGGTACAGAAACCTTTGTTTGCAATTACAGAGATCATACGTTTCCTGTAGGTCTTGACCAGGTTTGCACACACTGCAGCAGGGATTTTGGCCCACTCCTCCATACAGACCTTCTCCAGATCCTACAGGTTTCGGGGCTGTCGCTGGACAATACGGACTTTCAGCTCCCTCCAAATATTTTCTATTGGGTTCAGGTCTGTAGACTGGCTAGGCCACTCCAGGACCTTGAGATGCTTCTTACGGAGCCACTCCTTAGTTGCCCTGGCTGTGTGTTTCGGGTCGTTGTCATGCTGGAGGACCCAGCCACGACCCATCTTCAATGCTCTTACTGAGGGAAGGAGGTTGTTGGCCCAGATCTCGCGATACATGGCCCCATCCATCCTCCCCTCAATACGGTGCAGTCGTCCTGTCCCCTTTGCAGAAAAGCATCCCCAAAGAAAGATTTTTCCACCTCCATGCTTCACGGTTGGGATGGTGTTCTTGGGGTTGTACTCATCCTTCTTCTTCCTCCAAACACGGCGAGTGGAGTTTAGACCAAAAAGCTCTATTTCTGTCTCATCAGACCACATTACCTTCTCCCGTTCCTCCTCTGGATCATCCAGATGGTCATTGGCAAACTTCAGACGGGCCTGGACATGCGCTGGCTTGAGCAAGGGGACCTTGCGTGCGCTGCAGGATTTTAATCCATGACGGCGTTGTGTGTTACTAATGGTTTTCTTTGAGACTGTGGTCCCAGCTCTCTTCAAGTCATTGACCAGGTCCTGCCGTGTAGTTCTGGGCTGATCCCTCACCTTCCTCATGATCATTGATGCCCCACGAGGTGAAATCTTGCATGGAGCCCCAGACCGAGGGTGATTGACCGTCATCTTGAACTTCTTCCATTTTCTAATAATTGTGCCAACAGTTGTTGCCTTCTCACCAAGTTGCTTGCCTATTGTCCTGTAGCCCATCCCAGCCTGTGCAGGTCTACAATGTTATCCCTGATGTCCTTACACAGCTCTCTGGTCTTGGCCATTGTGGAGAGGTTGGAGTCTGTTTGATTGAGTGTGTGGACAGGTGTCTTTTATACAGGTAATGAGTTCAAACAGGTGCAGTTAATACAGGTAATGAGTGGAGAACAGGAGGGCTTCTTAAAGAAAAACTAACAGGTCTGTGAGAGCCGGAATTCTTACTGGTTGGTAGGTGATCAAATACTTATGTCATGCAATAAAATGCAAATTAATTACTTAAAAATCATACAATGTGATTTTCTGGTTAATGTTTTTCTGGTAAAAAAATTCTGGATTTCTATGATAAAAATTACAGACCTCTACATGCTTTGTAAGTAGGAAAACCTGCAAAATCGGCAGTGTATCAAATACTTGTTCTCCCCACTGTATACAGTGTGTGCAAATGTAGCAAGTTATGGAGGTAAGGCAATAAATAGGCTATAGTGCAAAATAATTACAATTAGTATTAACACTGGAATGATAGATTTGCAAGAGATTATGTGCAAATAGAGATACTGGGGTGCAAATGAGCAAAAATAAATAACAATATGGGGATGAGGTAGTTGGGTGGGCTAATTTCAGATGGGCTGTGTACAAGTGCAGTGATCGGTAAGGTGCTCTGACAACTGATGCTTAAAGTTAGTGAGGGAGATAAGAGTCTCCAGCTTCAGAGATTTTTGCAATTCATTACAGTCATTGGCAGCAGAGAACTGGAAGGAATGGCGGCCAAAGGAGGTGTTGGCTTTGGGGATGACCAGTGAGATATACCTGCTGGAGCGCATACGACAGGTGGGTGTTGCTATGGTGACCAATGAGCTAAGATAAGGCGGGGATTTGCCTAGCAGTGATTTATAGATGGCCTGGAGCCAGTGGGTTTGATGACGAACATGTAATGAGGACCAGCCAACAAGAGCGTACAGGTCACAGTGGTGGGTAGTGTATGGGGCTTTGGAGACAAAACGGATGGCACTGTGATAGACTACATCCAATTTGCTGAGTAGAGTGTTGGAGGCTATTTTGTAAATTACATCGCCAAAGTCAAGGATCGGTAGGATAGTTAGTTTTACGAGGGCATGTTTGGCAGCATGAGTGAAGGAGGCTTTGTTGCGAAATAGGAAGCCGATTCTGGATTTAACTTTGGATTGGAGATTCTTAATGTGAGTCTGGAAGCAGAGTTTACAGTCTAACCAGACACCTAGGTATTTGTAGTTGTCCACATACTCTAGGTCAGACCCGTCGAGAGTAGTGATTCTAGTCGGGTGGGTGGGTGCCAGCAGCATTCGATTGAAGAGCATGCATTTAGTTTTACTAGTGTTTAAGAGCAGTTGGAGGCTACTGAAGGAGTGTTGTATGGCATTGAAGCTCGTTTGGAGGTTTGATAACACAGTGTCCAAATGAAGGGCCAGATGTATACAAAATGGTGTCGTCTACGTAGAGGTGGATCTGAGAGTCACCAGCAGCAAGAGCGACATCATTGATATACACGGAGAAAAGAGTCGGCCCAAGAATTGAACCCTGTGGCACCCCCATAGAGACTGCCAGAGGTCCAGACAACAGGCCCTCCAATTTGACACATTGAACTCTATCTGAGAAGTAGTTGGTGAACCAGGCGAGGCAGTCATTTGAGAAACCAAGGCTATTTAGTCTGACAATAAGAATGCGGTGGTTGACAGAGTCGAAAGCCTTGGCCAGGTCGATGAAGACGGCTGCACAGTACTGTCTATTATCGATCGCGGTTATAGTATCGTTTAGGACCTTGAGCGTGGCTGAAGTGCACCCCATGACCAGCTCGGAAACCGGATTGCATAGCGGAGAAGGTACGGTGGTATTCGAAATGGTCGGTGATCTGTTTGTTAACTTGGCTTTTAAAAACTTTCAGCTGTCTGAATTAGTGTGAAGGAAAAGCGGGGGGGGGGGGCATGGGCATGTTGCAGCGGAGGGTGCAGAGCTGGTGGCCGGGGTAGTGGTAGCCAGGTGGAACGCATGGCCAGCCGTAGCAAAATGCTTGTTGAAATTCTCGATTATTGTAGATTTATCGTTGGTGATAGTGTTTCCTAGCCTCAGTGCAGTGGGCAGCTGGGAGGAAGTGCTCTTATTCTCCATGGACTTTACAGTGTCCCAAAACTTTTTGGAGTTAGTGCTACAGGATGCAAATTTCTGTTTGAAAAAGTTAGCCTTTGCTTTCCTAACTGCTTGTGTATATTGGTTCCTAACTTCCCTGAAAAGTTGCATAAGTACTTAATTGGTTATTATCATGGGGTTATGATATTTTCATATGATCTGAATTTGGTTGAATTATTAAAGCAGGAATAGTTTAGGGATGTAATGATTTAACAGGGAGTGATAATAGAGTGTTATAATGTGTATGTCATTTTAGGAATAATAGGAGAATTGGGTCTGAGATGTTAATCATTAGAATGTGTAATTGATAATCACATAGCATTGGATGCTATTATGTTAAGATGAGGATGATATGGTAATTTGAATGCTGTTGAATTTCTTCAAGTTTTTTTAGTGGTAATTCCATAGGAACATGGATGGCAAGCATTCTAGGTCCTCTAGTGGCCAAAGTAATTATTGTAGCAATAGTTATGGGGTGTTGTTTTCAAATTTTTCGGGGATTGATTATAAGATCTGTACAAACGATTACTAACATGCCAGTTATTACAGTTAGAGATGTGTCAGTTAATGTTAATGCAAGGAGGGAAAGGAATAATTCTTCTTCTTTGTCATCTTGTTTCAGTTCAGATTCCATTGATAATGGTGATTGAGGACAAGGAATGTTAAGTTGGAAGTGTATAACATGGAATTTAAGGTTTATAGGATCGTAGATGTGGACAGATTAATATCTCAGTGGATCAGATAGAGCCCCTTGTGACCAGGAAAAACTTGGGGTTCCTCTGACGGCGCAGAAATGTTGAGGACGGATGTTTTTGTTATTTTTATATTCATGTGTATAGATTATAATATTCATGTAATTTCGTAATGAGTATGTATAATTGTTGATGTCATTATGTTAACAATTTATTTCTATGAATGTTTTTTTGATTGCATGTATCAGAAAAAGGGGTCATTTTAAAAGCGGGGATGTCTATGTGGGATTTTTTCCTTATATACACTGCTCAAAAAAATTAAGGGAACACTTAAACAACACAATGTAACTCCAAGTCAATCACGCTTCTGTGAAATCAAACTGCCCACGTAGGAAGCAACACTGATTGACAATACATTTCACATGCTGTTGTGCAAATGGAATAGACAACAGGTGGAAATTATAGGCAATTAGCAAGACACCCCCAATAAAGGACTGGTTTTGCAGGTGGTGACCACAGACCACTTCTCAGTTCCTGTGCTTCCTGGCTGATGTTTTGGTCACTTTTGAATGCTGGCGGTGCTTTCACTCTAGTGGTAGCATGAGACGGCGTCTACAACCCACACAAGTGGCTCAGGTAGTGCAGCTCATCCAGGATGGCACATCAATGCGAGCTGTGGCAAGAAGGTTTGCTGTGTCTGTCAGCATAGTGTCCAGAGCATGGAGGCGCTACCAGGAGACAGGCCAGTACATCAGGAGACGTGGAGGAGGCCGTAGGAGGGCAACAACCCAGCAGCAGGACTGCTACCTCCGCCTTTGTGCAAAGAGGAGCAGGAGGAGCACTGCCAGAGCCCTGCAAAATGACCTCCAGCAGGCCACAAATGTGCATGTGTCTGCTCAAACGGTCAGAAACAGACTCCATGAGGGTGGTATGAGGGCCCGACGTCCACAGGTGGGGGTTGTGCTTACAGCCCAACACCGTGCAGGACGTTTGGCATTTGCCAGAGAACACCAAGATTGGCAAATTCGCCACTGGCGCCCTGTGCTCTTCACAGATGAAAGCAGGTTCACACTGAGCACATGTGACAGACGTGACAGAGTCTGGAGACGCCGTGGAGAACGTTCTGCTGCCTGCAACATCCTCCAGCATGACCGGTTTGGCGTGGGTCAGTCATGGTGTGTGGTGGCATTTCTTTGGGGGGCCGCACAGCCCTCCATGTGCTCGCCAGAGGTAGCCTGACTGCCATTAGGTACCGAGATGAGATCCTCAGACCCCTTGTGAGACCATATGCTGGTGCGGTTGGCCCTGGGTTCCTCCTAATGCAAGACAATGCTAGACCTCATGTGGCTGGAGTGTGTCAGCAGTTCCTGCAAGAGGAAGGCATTGATGCTATGGACTGGCCCGCCCGTTCCCCAGACCTGAATCCAATTGAGCACATCTGGGACATCATGTCTCGCTCCATCCACCAACGCCACGTTGCACCACAGACTGTCCAGGAGTTGGCGGATGCTTTAGTCCAGGTCTGGGAGGAGATCCCTCAGGAGACCATCCGCCACCTCATCAGGAGCATGCCCAGGCGTTGTAGGGAGGTCATACAGGCACGTGGAGGCCACACACACTACTGAGCCTCATTTTGACTTGTTTTAAGGACATTACATCAAAGTTGGATCAGCCTGTAGTGTGGTTTTCCACTTTAATTTTGAGGGTGACTCCAAATCCAGACCTCCATGGGTTGATACATTTGATTTCCATTGATAATTTTTGTGTGATTTTGTTGTCAGCACATTCAACTATGTAAAGAAAAAAATATTTAATAAGATTATTTCATTCATTCAGATCTAGGATGTGTTATTTTAGTGTTCCCTTAATTTTTTTGGTTATTAGCATGAATATATAGTAGTTAATTATGTGTTTATCTTTTACTCAGACTGAGTTTATAGAGGTTTGAGAGATTTGATATCACATAAGATAGATGACTGAGAATTTATACCTTTGTTGATTAAATAAATGAAGAATCAAGTTGGATTCAGGTATGAAGGTTGAAGGGGTCAATTCTCAGTTATCTAGCATAGTTTAGGATCTAGTCAGAGATGTATGTACTACTGATTGGAGAATATTGTATTTTATATAAAGTTATATGTGAATTGTTGGGGTTATGTCATGTCACTTACCACAAAAAAATAAAATAATGGATTGTAATGATGTCATGTTATAGGATTGTGAGGACAGAGGAAGAGTTAAGTGATGAGTGGTTTGAGTGGTCTAAGGCACTGCATCACAGTGCTAACTGTGCCACTAGAGATCCTGGTTCGTATCCAGGCTCTGTCGCAGCCGGCCGCGACCGGGAGACTCATGGGCGGCGCACAATTGGCCCAGCGTCGTCCAGGGTAGGGGAGGGAATGGCCGGCAGGGATGTAGCTCAGTTGATAGAGCATGGCGTTTGCAACGCCAGGGTTGTGGGTTCGATTCCCACGGGGGGCCAGTATAAAAAAAAAAAATGTGTTCACTAACTGTAAGTCGCTCTGGATAAGAGCGTCTGCTAAATGACGTAAATGTAAATGGTTTGGGGCCATGAAGTCTACATTCCATTATGTCAAGGTAGATTAGTGATGTTTAGGATAGCATGAGTGATGTTTAGTATAGTGACTTGGGGTAAAGAGTGATGAACATCAAAGACAGGGAGTGCCCATGGAGACTTGACAGATGTATGCCAGGAAGAGGGTAATAAAGGGTATATAAGGTAGAGTTTCTTTGTTCAAGTTAGTTCAACTGAGGAAGGGCAACGCTATGTCCGTTGGTTAGAAATGGTTAGATGAACCCACGAGCTTGTGATTAAATAAATACTTGGTATGAAATCTCCACAGAATGTGTAAGTATATCCTTGCATCCTTGATTCTTTGACACCCGAGAAACTCATCATAACAACCATCCTGTCAGTTGCATAGAGAAACAGTGCAGAGTTCCATTCTTCACAACAGCGAGATATGGAAAGCTTGTCACACAGTGTGGGGATTCCTGAACTTGTACAGTGTCAGCCTGACATTATCTTTACCAATTGGAGGATAAGAAAACACTAGTAATAGGGGAAAATGCTTTTTATAGTTACATATCACAATATTATCTTTGGACTATATAGAGCTCGCCAGCTTGTAGTCCTAAAAACCGGAAATGAGTTACCTCTGGGTCGTTTAGCCATTCCTATAGGGAAAATGACTTGGGAAGAATAGGATTTTGGGATGAACACCGAAAATAAGGTCTGAGGTTAACACAGGCTTAGGAGATCTTACATATTTTGTTCTATGAGATAATAACAGTTAACATGACCTTTATGAATTATGAATGTGCTTTGTGCTTTTTTAAAATGAAATAAATGTTTCAAAATTCAAAAAAGTGACGTTAGCTGATGAAGATTTTCTCATAGAACAAAACGTATAAGATCTCCTGAGCCTGTGTTTACCACAGACCATATTTTCGGCGTTTATCCAAAAACCCCACTAATTTCCCAACAGGCTTTCTCCAACTAACCATGGTGGAGTTAGTTCCTACAAAAAGAAGCCAACACTATTTATCTCTATTATATTTGAATGAAGTATCGACTTATACACACACACATATATATACAGTGAGGGAAAAAAGTATTTGATCCCCTGCTGATTTTGTAAGTTTGCCCACTGACAAAGAAATGATCAGTCTATAATTGTAATGGTAGGTTTATTTGAACAGTGAGAGACAGAATAACAACAACAAAACATCCAGAAAAACGCATGTCAGAAATGTTATAAATTGTTTTGCATTTTAATGAGGGAAATAAGTATTTGACCCCCTCTCAATCAGAAAGATTTCTGAATCCCAGGTGTCTTTTATACAGGTAACGAGCTGAGATTAGGAGCACACTCTTAAAGGGAGTGCTCCTAATCTCAGCTTGTTATCTGTATAAAAGACACCTGTCCACAGAAGCAATCAATCAATCAGATTACAAACTCTCCACCATGGCCAAGACCAAAGAGCTCTCCAAGGATGTCAGGGACAAGATTGTAGACCTACACAAGGCTGGAATGGGCTACAAGACCATCGCCAAGCAGCTTGGTGAGAAGGTGACAACAGTTGGTGCGATTATTCGCAAATGGAAGAAACACAAAAG
Organism: Coregonus lavaretus; assembly: GCF_964263955.1. Classification (NCBI taxonomy): domain Eukaryota; kingdom Metazoa; phylum Chordata; class Actinopteri; order Salmoniformes; family Salmonidae; genus Coregonus; species Coregonus lavaretus. The sequence goes on along the minus strand of NC_139991.1, from coordinate 21,208,312 downwards.
AACTGTCAATCTCCCTCGGCCTGGGGCTCCATGCAAGATCTCACCTCGTGGAGTTGCAATGATCATGAGAACGGTGAGGAATCAGCCCAGAACTACACGGGAGGATCTTGTCAATGATCTCAAGGCAGCTGGGACCATAGTCACCAAGAAAACAATTGGTAACACACTACGCCGTGAAGGACTGAAATCCTGTAGCGCCCGCAAGGTCCCCCTGCTCTAGAAAGCACATATACAGGCCCGTCGGAAGTTTGCCAATGAACATCTGAATGATTCAGAGGAGAACTGGGTGAAAGTGTTGTGGTCAGATGAGACCAAAATCAAGCTCTTTGGCATCAACTCAACTCGCCGTGTTTGGAGGAGGAGGAATGCTGCCTATGACCCCAAGAACACCATCCCCACCGTCAAACATGGAGGTGGAAACATTATGCTTTGGGGGTGTTTTTCTGCTAAGGGGAGAGGACAACTTCACTGCATACAAGGGAGGATGGACGGGGCAATGTACCGTCAAATCTTGGGTGAGAACCTCCTTCCCTCAGCCAGAGCATTGAAAATGGGTCTTGGATGGGTATTCCAGCATGACAATGACCCAAAACACACGGCCAAGGCAACAAAGGAGTGGCTCAAGAAGAAGCACACTGTCACGGATTCTGCCGAGGCTGCTCCTCCTCCTTGCTCGGGCAGGCTTCGGCGTTCGTCGTCCCCGTAGTACTAGCTACTGCCGTTCGATGTTATCGGTGTTTGTTTAGTTTTGTCTGTATTGTTTACACCTGTTCGTCATTATGTTAATTGTTTCCCTTATAATTACCCCTGTCTCTCATCTGTACTTTGTGTGTGATTGTTTTCCCCTTCACGGTTGTCTATTTTGTGAGCGGGTTATTTCCTCCCTGCGTGGAGTTATTTTCTGTGTCCTTTTGGATCCTTTTCGTATTAAAAGTACGTATCCGAGAGTTCTGTGTCCTGCGCCTGACTTCGTTTACCGCATCTCACAGACAGTCGTGAAACACATTAAGGTCCTGGAGTGGCCTAGCCAGTCTCCAGACCTTAATCCCATAGAAAATCTGTGGAGGGAGCTGAAGGTTCGAGTTGCCAAACATCAGCCTCAAAACCTTAATGACTTGGAGAAGATCTGCAAAGAGGCGTGGGACGAAATCCCTCCTGAGATGTGTGCAAACCTGGTGGCCAACTACAAGAAACGTCTGACCTCTGTGATTACCAACAAGGGTTTTGCCACCAAGTACTAAATCATGTTTTGCAGAGGGGTCAAATACTTATTTCCCTCATTAAAATGCAAATCAATTGATAACATTTTTGACATGCGTTTTTCTGTATATTTTTTTTTGTTATTCTGTCTCTCACTGTTCAAATAAACCTACCATTAAAATTATAGACTGATCATGTCTTTGTCAGTGGGCAAACATACAAAATCAGCATTTCCCTCACTGTATATATATATATACACACACACACACACATATAGTGCATTCAAACTCCTTCTCTTTTTCCATATTTTGTTACGTTACAGCCTTATTCTTAAATTGATTAAATAGTTTTCCCCCCCTCATCAATCTATACACAATACCCCATAATGACGAAGCAAAAACAGGTTTTTATACATTTATGCAAATGTATAAAAAATTAAAACGGAAATATCACATTTACACAAGTATTCAGACCCTTTACTCAGTACTTTGTTGAAGCACCTTTGGCAGCAATTACAGCCTCAAATCTTCTTGGGTATGACGCTACAATCTTGGCACACCTGTATTTGGGGATTTTGTCCCATTCTTCTCTGCAGATCCTCTCAAACTCTGTCAGATTGGATGGGGAGTGTCGCTGCACAGCTATTTTCAGGTCTCTCCAGAGATGTTCGATCGTACTTTGCTTCAACAAAGTACTGAGTAAATGGTCGGAATACTTATGTAAATGTGATATTTCTGTTGTATTTTTTTAATACATTTGCAAAAATGTATTGGCTGTGTGCTTAGGGTCGTTGTCTTGTTGGAAAGTGAACCTTCGCCCCAGTCTGAGGTCCAGAGCGCACTAGAGCAGGTTTTCATCAAGGATCTCTCTGTACTTTGCTCCGTTCATCTTTCCCTCAATCCTGACTAGTCTCCCTGCTGCTGAAAAACATCCCCACAGCATGATGTTGCCACCACCATGCTTCACCGTAGGGATGGTATTGGCCAGGTGATGAGCGGTGCCTGGTTTTCTCCAAATGTGACGCTTGGCATTCAGGCCAAAGGCTTCAATCTTGTTTTCATCAGACCAGAGGATCTTGTTTCTCATGGTCTGAGAGTTAGGTGCCATTTGGCAAACTCCAAGCGGGCTGTCATGTGCCTTTTACTGAGGAATGGCTTCCGTCTGGCCACTCTACCATAAAGGCCAGATTGGTAGAGTGCTGCAGAGATGGTTGTCCTTCTGGAAGGTTCTCCCATCTCCACAGAGGAACTCTGGAGCTCTGTCAGAGTGACCATCGGGTTCTTGGTCACCTCCCTGACCAAGGCCCTTCTCCCCTAATTGCTCAGTTTGGCCGGGAGGCCAGCTCTAGGAAGAGTCTTGGTGGTTCCAAACTTCTTCCATTTAACAATGATGGAGGCCACTGTGTTCTTGGGGACCTTCAATGCTGCAGAAATGTTTTGGTACCCTTCCCCAGGTGCCTCGACATAATCCTGTCTCAGAGCTCTACAGAAAATTCCTTCGACCTCATGGATTGGTTTTTGCTCTGATCTGCACTGTCAACTGTAGGGCCTTATAGAGACTGGTGTGTGCCTTTCTAAATCTTGTCCAATCAATTTAATTTACCACAGGTGTACTCCAATCAAGTTGTAGACACATCTCAAGGATGATCAATGGAAACAGGATGCACCTGAGCTCAATTTCTAGTCTCATAGCAAAGGGTCTGAATACTTATGTAAACAAGGTATTTCTGTTATGTATTTCATTTGATATACACTACCATTCAAAAGTTTGGGGTCACTTAGAAATGTCCTTGTTTTCAAAAGAAAAGCTTTTTTTTGTCCATTAAAATAACATGAAATTGATCAGAAATACAGTTTAGAGATTGTTAATGTTGTAAATGGCTATTGTAGCTGGAAATGGCAGATTTTTTATGGAATATCTACATAGGCGTACAGAGGCCAATTATCAGCAACCATCAGTCCTGTGTTCCAATGGCACATTGTGTTTGCTAATCCAAGTTTATCATTTTAAAAGGCTAATTGATCATTAGAAAACCATTTTGCAATTATGTTAGCACAGCTAAAAACTGTTGTGCTGATTAAAGAAGAAATAAAACTGGCCTTCTTGAGACTAGTTGAGTCTCTGGAGCATCAGCAATTGTGGGTTCGATTACTGGCTCAAAATGGCCAGAAACAAAGAACTTTCTTCTGAAACTCGTCAGTCTATTCTTGTTCTGAGAAATTAAGGCTATTCCATGCGAGAAATTGCCAAGAAACTGAAGATCTCGTACAACGCTGTGTACTACTCCATTCACAGAACAGTGCTAACTGGCTCTAACCAGAATAGAAAGAGGAGTGGGAGGCCCCGCTGCACAACTGTGCAAGAAGACAAATACATTAGTGTCTAGTTTGACAAACAGGCACCTCACAGGTCCTCAACTGGCAGCTTCATTAAATAGTAACCGCAAAACACCAGTCTCAACGTCAACAGTGAAGAGGTGACTCCGGGATGCTGACCTTCTAGGCAGAGTTGCAAAGAAAAAAACATATCTCAGACTGCCCATTTTAATATTTTCTTTTTATTGACCATTCTGAGATATGGCTTTTTCTTTGCAACTCTGCCTAGAAGGTTGTTTTCTCATGCTCTCTCTTGTCTCTCTGCAGCAGACATATGGTGAGCAATATGTTCAGAACATCAAATCGCAATAAAATCGCAGTATCGAATCGCAACAGATATAGAATCGTGACAACCGCAATACACATCGTATCGGCACCTAAGTATTGTGATAGTATCATATTGTGAGGTCCCTGGCAATTCCCAGCCCTAGAAAATAGTTGAGCTAACGATTAGGGGAAACAACATCTACCTTATTCCCAGAATGTGCTGACAGTTGGATGTCTTAGGATGCCACCAGAAAAAGTAAAGTCAAAGATGACAGTTATCTAAGGAGACTTGGATTCTCTTATCCACCAGCAGTGTGGGAGGTTAGAGTACCCTCCTTCCCCCACCTCATCCGTTCCACCCTCATCCTGTCCAACTGAAACAAACTATTTTCCCTAGATCAAACGCTGTGATCGTCTTTGGATCGATATCTGTCGCCTTAGCCATCACGGACCCGGCAACCATCTCCTAGTGACATGAAATTGGGAGGACTCACTGGGGCTGGCAACCCTGCAAGCATTTGAGTGTGTGTTTGTGTGTTTTAGATTGTGTGTGATTGAGAGAAGTGGTTGTGTGTGTGTGTGTGTGTGTGTGTGTGTGTGTGTGTGTGTGTGTGTGTGTGTGTGTGTGTGTGTGTGTGTGTGTATGTGTATATAGCAGTGTGTGTGTGTGTGTGTGTGTGTGTGTGTGTGTGTGTGTAGCAGTGTGTTTGTGTGTAGCAGTGTTTTGGCCTTTCCCCAGGGTGAGCAGAAACAGTAGCTCATTAGGCATAATTGGCTTCTTAAAAGGCCCTCTGACTCATTATAATGGCTGCTTTTGGGGGTGTGGAGGAATTTGTCATTCTCTCTGCTCATACACCGTCTTATTTCACATCATGGCAACACTAGATCTATGCTCCTAGGTCTCGGAGTTGCACACAAAGCTTTCCCCATTCCTCTGAGCCTGTGGTGAAATTGCCACACACACACACACACACACACACACACACACACACACACACACACACACACTTATCAATAGTCCAGCGAGACAAGAGGATATACAGTGAGGGAAAAAAGTATTTGATCCCCCTGCTGATCTTGTACGTTTGCCCACTGACAAAGACATGATCAGTCTATAATTTTAATTGGTAGGTTTATTTGAACAGTGAGAGACAGAATAACAACAACAAAATCCAGAAAAACGCATGACAAAAATTTTATAAATTGATTTGCATTTTAATGAGGGAAATAAGTATTTGACCCCTCTGCAAAACATGACTTATTACTTGGTGGCAAAACCCTTGTTGGCAATCACAGAGGTCAGACGTTTCTTGTAGTTGGCCGCCAGGTTTGCACAAATCTCAGTAGGGATTTTGTCCCATTCCTCTTTGCAGATCTTCTCCAAGTCATTAAGGTTTCGAGGCTGACGTTTGGCAACTCGAACCTTCAGCTCCCTCCACAGATTTTCTATGGGATTAAGGTCTGGAGACTGGCTAGGCCACTCCAGGACCTTAATGTGCTTCTTCTTGAGCCACTCCTTTGTTGCCTTGGCCGTGTGTTTTGGGTCATTGTCATGCTGGAATACCCATCCACGACCCATTTTCAATGCCCTGGCTGAGGGAAGGAGGTTCTCACCCAAGATTTGACGGTACATGGCCCCGTCTATCCTCCCTTTGATGCTGTGAAGTTGTCCAGTCCCCTTAGCAGAAAAACACCCCCAAAGCATAATGTTTCCACCTCCATGTTTGACGGTGGGGATGGTGTTCTTGGGGTCATAGGCAGCATTCCTCCTCCTCCAAACACGGCGAGTTGAGTTGATGCCAAAGAGCTCCATTTTGGTCTCATCTGACCACAACATTTTCACCCAGTTCTCCTCTGAATCATTCAGATGTTCATTGGCAAACTTCAGACGGGCATGTATATGTGCTTTCTTGAGCAGGGGGACCTTGCGGGCACTGCAGGATTTCAGTCCTTCACGGCGTAGTGTGTTACCAATTGTTTTCTTGGTGACTATGTTCCCAGCTGCCTTGAGATCATTGACAAGATACTCCCGTGTAGTTCTGGGCTGATTCCTCACCGTTCTCATGATCATTGCAATTCCACGAGGTGAGATCTTGCATGGAGCCCCAGGCCGAGGGAGATTGACAGTTATTTTGTGTTTCTTCCATTTGCGAATAATCGCACCAACTGTTGTCACCTTCTCACCAAGCTGCTTGGCGATGGTCTTGTAGCCCATTCCAGCCTTGTGTAGGTCTACAATCTTGTCTCTGACATCCTTGGAGAGCTCTTTGGTCTTGGCCATGGTGGAGAGTTTGGAAACTGATTGATTGATTGCTTCTGTGGACAGGTGTCTTTTATACAGGTAACAAGCTGAGATTAGGAGCACTCCCTTTAAGAGTGTGCTTCTAATCTCAGCTCGTTACCTGTATAAAAGACACCTGGGATCCAGAAATCTTTCTGATTGAGAGGGGGTCAAATACTTATTTCCCTCATTAAAATGCAAATCAAGTAATAAAATTTTTGACATGCGTTTTTCAGGATTTTTTTGTTGTTATTCGGTCTCTCACTGTTCAAATAAACCTACCATTAAAATTATAGACTGATCATTTCTTTGTCAGTGGGCAAACGTACAAAATCAGCAGGGGATCAAATACTTGTTTCCCTCACTGTATGAATTATGAATCCACTCACGGAAAAAACAGGAAAATGGGTCACTGTGCATCAAAGTGTAGTACGTTGTTTCCGCCAACAGTCAGAATGTATATAGGCCGTGTAGTATGGTAGCCTACTATAGTAGTGTATAGAAGTCCAGAAAGGTGGCTCTAGGACCACTAGAGTAAAGAAACATGAAGAAAGTAGGAGTTCATAGAAATGTTCGACGAGCAGGTTTCCACATACTTTTGGCCATGTAGTGAATGTGGTAGTAGAGTAGTGGCCTGAGGGTACACAATTAATTTGTTGTGAAATCTGTTGTGAAATGTAATTAAATGTTTTTAATTGTATATACAGTGGGGAGAACAAGTATTTGATACACTGCCAATTTTGCAGGTTTTCCTACTTACAAAGCATGTAGAGGTCTGTAATGTTTATCATATGTACACTTCAACTGTGAGAGACGGAATCTAAAACAAAAATCCAGAAAATCTCATTGTATGATTTTTAAGTAATTAATTTGCATTTTATTGCATGACATAAGTATTTGATCACCTCAAACCAGTAAGAATTTAGGCTCTCACAGACCTGTTAGGTTTTTTTTAAGAAGCCCTCCTGTTCTCCACTCATTACCTGTATTAACTGCACCTGTTTGAACTCGTTACCTGTATAAAAGACACCTGTCCACACACTCAATCAAACAGACTCCAACCTCTCCACAATGGCCAAGACCAGAGTGCTGTGTAAGGACATCAGGGATACAATTGTAGACCTGCACAAGGCTGGGATGGGCTACAGGACAATAGGCAAGCAGCTTGGTGCGAAGGCAACAACTGTTGGCGCAATTATTAGAAAATGGAAGAAGTTCAAGATGACGGTCAATCACCCTCAGTCTGGGGCTCCATGCAAGATCTCACCTCGTGGGGCATCAATGATCATGAGGAAGGTGAGGGATCAGCCCAGAACTACACGGCAGGCCCTGGTCAATGACCTGAAGAGAGCTGCGACCACAGTCTCAAAGAAAACCATTAGTACACACTACGCCGTCATGGATTAAAATCCTGCAGCGCACGCAAGTTTCCACTGCTCAAGCCAGCGCATGTCCAGGCCCATCTGAAGTTTGCCAATGACCATCTGGATGATCCAGAGGAGGAATGGGAGAAGGTCATGTGGTCTGATGAGACAAAAATAGAGCTTTTTGGTCTAAACTCCACTCGCCGTGTTTGGAGGAAGAAGAAGGATGAGTACAACCCCAAGAACACCATCCCAACCGTGAAGCATGGAGGTGGAAACATCATTCTTTGGGGATGCTTTTCTGCAAAGGGGACAGGACGACTGCACCGTATTGAGGGGAGGATGGATGGGGCCATGTATCGAGAGATCTTGGCCAACAACCTCCTTCCCTCAGTAAGAGTAAGATCGAGAATGGCGCCGGAGAAGATGGCTGCTGTTTTACAGCCCTCTAACCAATTGTACTATTATGTGTATTTTTCCGCGTTATTTGTAATTTATTTTGTATATAATGTTTCTGCCATCGTCTCTTATAACCAAAAAGAGCTTCTGGATATCAGGACAACGATTACTCACCTCGTATTGGACGAATAATTTTTCTTCAACGAGGCGGCCGCGAAGGATATCCTACAGACACCCGACAAGGCCCAAATCCCTGTCATTCGCATGAGGAAGAGACGGAGATATCGTGGACGTAGGTCGGGGTGCCTTGTAAGGATCCGACGGCGAGCGAGTAAACTGCCGCTCCTATCAATCCTATTAGCCAATCTTCAATCATTGGAAAATAAATTGGATGACCTAAGATTACGGTTATCCTACCAACGGGACATTAAAAACTGTAATATCTTATGTTTCACCGAGTCGTGGCTGAACGACGACATGGATAACATACAGCTAGCGGGCTATATGCTACATCGGCAGGATAGAACGGCTGACTCCGGTAAGACAAGGGGTGGCGGTCTGTGTATATTTGTAAACAACAGCTGGTGCACAAAATCAAATACTAAGGAAGTCTCGAGGTTTTGCTCGCCTGAGGTAGAGTATCTTATGATAAGCTGTAGACCACACCATTTACCAAGAGAGTTTTCATCTATATTTTTCATAGCTGTCTATTTACCACCACAAACCAATGCTGGCATTAAGATTGCACTGAATGAGCTGTATAAGGCCATAAATCAACAGGAAAACGCTCATCCAGAGGCAGCGCTCCTAGTGGCCGGGGACTTTAATGCAGGGAAACTTAAATCCGTTCTACCTAATTTCTACCAGCATGTTAAATGTGCAACCAGAGGAAAAAAAACTCTAGACCACCTTTACTCCACACACAGAGACGCATACAAAGCTCTCCCTCGCCCTCCATTTGGCAAATCTGACCATAACTCTATCCTCCTGATTCCTGCTTATCAGCAAAAACTAAAGCAGGAAGCACCAGTGACTCGGTTAATAAAAAAGTGGTCAGATGACGCAGATGCTAAGCTACAGGACTATTTTGCTAGCACAGACTGGAACATGTGCCGGGATTCTTCAGATAGCATTGAGGAGTACACCACATCAGTCACTGGCTTCATCAATAAGTGCATCGATGATGTCATCCCCACAGTGACCGTACGTACATACCCCAACCAGAAGCCATGGATTACAGGAAACATCCACACTGAGCTAAAAGGTAGAGCTGCCGCTTTCAAGGAGCGGGACTCTAACCCGGACGCTTATATAAGAAATCCCGCTATGCCCTCCAACGAACCATCAAACAGGCAAAGAGTCAATACAGGACTAAGATTGAATCGTACACCGGCTCTGACACTCGTCGGATGTGGCAGGGCTTGAAAACTATTACAGACTACAAAGGGAAGCACAGCCGCGAGCTTCCCAGTGACACAAGCCTACCAGACGAGCTAAACCACTTCTATGCTCGCTTCGAGGCAAGCAACACTGAAGCATGCATGAGAGCACCAGCTGTTCCGGATGACTGTGATCACGCTCTCCGTAGCCGATGTGAGTAAGACTTTTAAGCAGGCCAACATTCACAAGGCCGCAGGGCCAGACGGATTACCAGGACGTGTACTTCACTGACATTTTCAACATTTCCCTGACTGAGTCTGTAATACCAACATGTTTCAAGCAGACCACCATAGTCCCCGTGCCCAAGGACACTAAGATAACCTGCCTAAATGACTACCGACCCGTAGCACTGACGTCTGTAGCCATGAAGTGCTTTGAAAGGCTGGTCATGGCTCACATCAACACCATTATCACAGAATCCTTAGACCCACTCCAATTTGCATACCGCCCCAACAGATTCACAGATGATGGAATCTCTATTGCACTCCACACTGCCCTTTCCCACCTGGACAAGAGGAACACCTACGTGAGAATGCTATTCATTGACTACAGCTCAGCATTCAACACCATAGTGCCCTCAAAGCTCATCACTAAGCTAAGGATCCTGGGACTAAACACCTCCCTCTGCAACTGGATCCTGGACTTCCTGACGGGCTGCCCCCAGGTGGTAAGGGTAGGTAACAACACATCTGCCACACTGATCCTCAACACGGGGGCCCCTCAGGGGTGCATGCTCAGTCCCCTCCTGTACTCCCTGTTCACCCATGACTGCATGGCCAGGCACAACTCCAATACCATCATTAAGTTTGCAGACGACACAACAGTGGTAGGCCTGATCACAGACAACGATGAGACAGCCTATAGGGAGGAGGTCAGAGACCTGGCCGTGTGGTGCCAGGATAACAACCTCTCCCTCAACGTGACCAAGACAAAGGAGATGATTGTGGACTACAGGAAAAAAAAGAGGACTGAGCACACTCCCATTCTCATCGACGGGGCTGTAGTGGAACAGATTGAGAGCTTCAAGTTCCTTGGTGTCCACATCACCAATGAACTATCATGGTCCAAACACACCAAGACAGTCGTGAAGAGGGCACGACAAAGCCTATTCCCCCTCAGGAGACTGAAAAGATTCGGCCAGGTCTCTGACCTCCTCCCTATAGGCTGTCTCATCGTTGTCTGTGATCAGGGGGTCCTCAGATCCTCAAAAAATTATACAGCTGCACCATCGAGAGCACCCTGACTGGTTGCATCACCGCCTGGTATGGCAACTGCTTGGCCTCCGACCGCAAGGCACTACAGAGGGTAGTGCGTACGGCCCAGTACATCACTGGGGCCAAGCTTCCTGCCATCCAGGACCTCTATACCAGGCGGTGTCAGAGGAAGACTCCAGCCACCCTAGTCATAGACTGTTCTCTCTGCTACCGCACGGCAAGCGGTACCGGAGTGCCAAGTCTAGGTCTAAAAGACTTCTCAACAGCTTTTACCCCCAAGCCATAAGACTCCTGAACAGCTAATCATGGCTACCCGGACTATTTGCATTGCCCCCCCACCCCATCTTTTTACGCTGCTGCTACTCTGTTAATTATTTATGCATAGTCACTTTAACTCTACCCACATGTACATATTACTTTAACTACCTCAACTAGCCGGTGCCCCCGCACATTGACTCTGCATCGGTACCCCCCTGTATATATAGCCTCCCTACTGTTATTTTATTTTACTTCTGCTCTTTTTTTCTCAACACTTTTTTGTTGTTGTTTTATTTTACTTTTTTATTAAAAATAAATGCACTGTTGGTTAAGGGCTGTAAGTAAGCATTTCACTGTAATGTCTGCACCTGTTGTATTCGGCGCATGTGGCCAATAAGATTTGATTTGATTTGATTTGAAGAGCATTGAAGATGGGTCGTGGCTGGGTCTTCCAGCATGACAACGACCCGAAACACACAGCCAGGGCAGCTAAGGAGAGGCTCCGTAAGAAGCATCTCAAGGTCCTGGAGTGGCCTAGCCAGTCTCCAGACCTGAACCCAATAGAAAATCTTTGGAGGGTGCTGAAAGTCCGTATTGCCCAGCGACAGCCCCGAAACTGGAAGGATCTGGAGAAGGTCTGTATGGAGGAGTGGGCCAAAATCCCTGCTGCAGTGTGTGCAAACCTGGTCAAGACCTACAGGAAACGTATGATCTCTGTAATTGCAAACAAAGGTTTCTGTACCAAATATTAAGTTCTGCTTTTCTGATGTATCAAATACTTATGTCATGCAATAAAATGCAAATTATTACTTAAAAATCATACAATGTGATTTTCTGGATTTTTGTTTTAGATTCCGTCTCTCACAGTTGAAGTGTACCTATGATAAAAATTACATTACCTCTGCATGCTTTGTAAGTAGGAAAACCTGCAAAATCGTAAGATTGTCTCAAATGGATTACATCTTTATGAATGGTTCTATAATCGAATTAGTTCCTGCATACAAATACCTTGGTATTTGGATTGACAATGATTTATTGTTTAAAAAACATTTGACTGAGCTTGTTAAGAAACTAAGATTTAAAGAGGGCGTTTTTGACAGAAACAGATCTTGTCTCTCTCTAGTCAGCAGGAAGCAGATTGTGCAGTCAACCTTTCTACCTGTTCTTGATTATGGTGATACTATTTATCAAAGTGCAGCTACTCTTAAACCCCTGGATGCCGTTTTTCATAGAGCCCTTTGTTTTAACACAGGAGACAGTTTTATTACTCATCACTGTATACTTTACCAAAAGGTTGGCAGGATCTCTTTGAAGTCACATAGATCACATCTTTACGCTCTTTTTGTTTACAAAGCCCTACTCCACAAACTTCCGACTTACCTAACATCACTGTTAAGATTTAAAATGACAAGTTATCAAACCCGTTCACCGGGGTGGGTTAACTCTGGAGACTCCTTTGGTGTCTAGAGTTAGAGTTGCACCTTACGTGTGGAATGATCTACAATATACTTTAAAATATAAGGAATTGGTGCCTCTAGGGCATTTCAGACGGTTGTAAGGGGACCTTTTTACTGAAGAATGTCTGTTTTTTATTATTGTGTTTTGCTTTTTTTTATTGATGTGTAAAATAACGTGTATTATGAAGGTGTAGTTTAATGTGTTTATTGTATTTTGATGTGTATTGTGGTGCTATACAGGGCTCATCTGGAAAAGAGACCTTGGTCTCAGCATTGACTCCCTGTCAAAATAAAGGTACAAGTTTTAAACCAACCAGGGCTTTTAGTAAGGTCACAATGTCAGATTGCGAATTGGATGGAAAATGGTGGAAAATGCACCATTTTGGGGGGGAATCTTCAACATAGAAATGATACTAAAGATAATTTACAGAAACTCGTTACAGTCATGATTCACCAAATTATATTTTGAAAGAGGAAGCAAAATATTTTAAGCATAGGTTTTCTTTTCAGTCTCCTACATTTCCACTGAATGATGTTATCTGTAAGGATTTCTTTCCTAATAATAATAATAATGTAAAATTAACAAATTTACAGAAAGACCTGTGTGAAGGCCAATTTAGAGAAGAGGAACTTTTTGAGGCAATTAAATATTTTCAGTCTCGAAAAACACCAGGGCTTGATGGTATAACAGTAGAGGTATATCAGACCATTTTGATGTACTTTTACTAGCATGTTATAATTACACCTATAAAAATGGTAGACTTTCAGGTACTCAACAAGAAGGTCTGATTTCATTACTACTAAAACAGGACCCAGGTGGTAAGTATAAAGATCCAGTCCATTTAAAAAACTGAAGGCCTCTTACACTTCAATGCTGTGATGCGAAAATCCTGGCGAAATGCATAGCACATAGATTTTACCCCCTTTTTCTCATCGCCGCAACTCCCCAACGGGCTCGGGAGAGGCATGCATCCTCCGAAACATGACCCCCCTAACTTTGCTCCTTAACACGCGCCAGCCAGCCGCACCAATGTGTCGGAGGAAAAACTGTTCAACTGGCAACCGGGGTCAGCCTGCAGGCACCCAGCCCGCCACAAGCAGTTGCTAGAGCGCAATTAGCCTAGTAAAGCCCCACCGGCCAAACCCTAGCCTAACCCAGACGACGCTGGGCCAATTTTGCACCGTCCTATGGGACTCCCGGCCACAGCCTCCTACCAGGTGGCGTGGCGAGAATCTGTCTCCGCACCACGTGCTCTCACCACTGGTGTCCCCCAGGGCTCAGTTCTAGGCCCTCTCCTATTCTCTCTATACACCAAGTCACTTGGCTCTGTCATATCCTCACATGGTCTCTCCTATCATTGCTACGCAGACAACACACAATTAACTTTCTCCTTTCCCCCTTCTGATAAGCAGATGGCGAATCGCATCTCTGCATGTCTGGTAGACATATCAGTGTGGATGTCGGATCACCACCTCAAGCTGAACCTCGGCAAGACGGAGCTGCTCTTCCTCCCGGGGAAGGACTGCCCGCTCCATGATCTCGCCATCACGGTTGACAACTCCATTGTGTCCTCCTCCCAGAGTGCAAAGAACCTTGGCGTGACCCTGGACAACACCCTGTCGTTCTCCGCTAACATCAAAGCGGTGACCCGATCCTGCAGGTTCATGCTCTACAAGATTTGCAGAGTACGACCCTACCTTACACAGAAAGCGGCACAGGTCCTAATCCAGGCACTTGTCATCTCCCGTCTGGATTACTGCAACTCGCTGTTGGCTGGGCTCCCTGCCTGTGCCATTAAACCCCTACAACTTATCCAGAACGCTGCATCCCGTCTGGTGTTCAACCTTCCCAAGTTCTCTCATGTCACCCCGCTCCTCCGCACACTTCACTGGCTTCCAGTTGAGGCTTGCATCTACTACAAGACCATGGTGCTTGCCTACGGAGCTGTGAGGGGAACGGCACCTCCTTACCTTCAGGCTCTGATCAGACCCTACACCCAAACGAGGGCACTACGTTCATCCACCTCTGGCCTGCTAGCCCCCCTACCTCTACGGAAGCACAGTTCCCGCTCAGCCCAGTCAAAGCTATTCGCTGCTCTGGCACCCCAATGGTGGAACAAGCTCCCCCACGACGCCAGGACAGCGGAGTCACTGACGACCTTCCGGAGACACTTGAAACCCTACCTCTTTAAGGAATACCTGGAATAGTATAAAAGTTATCCTGTGGTTGTCCCACTGGCTATCATAAGTTGAATGCACCAATTTGTAAGTCGCTCTGGATAAGAGCGTCTGCTAAATGACGTAAATTAAATGTAAAATTTATATAATGAATATATTAACTATCAAAGCTTTAAACGTCTCACTAAAAGCTTCACTCATACATAACTTATACTTAAACCCAAAATGGTTCTCCAGTAGATTATTAAGAAAGTCTCATCCTTTGTTCAAAAATGCCCTTTTTGCCTTTATACATATTATAACTTCTCATTTCCAACTAATTGAAAATGACATTTTGTTTACATTTTAGTCATTTAGCGGACGCTCTTATCCAGAGCGACTTACAGTTAGTGAGTGCATACATTATTATTTTTCATAGTGGTCCCCCGTGGGAATCGCACCCACAACCCTGGCGTTGACAGCTGCGCCATACAGGTTGCAAAATAAATGGGAAGAGATTTTCAATGTACCGATTCCATGGCACATGGTTTATGAACTGGTACAAAAAACAACACTTGATTCAACACTTCGAGTTTTTCAATTTAAATTATTATACAAAATGCTTGCCACCAACAGAATGCTATATATATGGGGAATACAACAATCTCAGCTCTGTAGATTTAGCTGTGAAGAGAGAATCACTAGATCTTTTATTATGGTATTGCCCCTATGTAGCTTGTTTCTGGTCCCAGGTTCAGGAATGGTTAAAAAAATCACAACATTCACTTAAAATTAACCTTACAAATAGCAGTGTTGGTTGATTTGGAAAGCTTTAATCAGTCAATAAATAATATCATAATACTCATAGGAAAGGTTTTCATCTTTAGCTCACAATCTGTGGATACTATACGATTAGAAAGGTTCAAAATGTATATAAAACATCACAGCACAATTGAAAGATATATGGCACATGGAAACCAAACGAGGGTGGTCTATGGTGATAGGTGGGATGGGCTGAGAGTGGCTGAGGGGTGGGATTAAAGAGATTATGTTTGGTAATGTATTATTGTTATGTGATTGCTTTATATAAAAGTACCATGTATGTAAAATGTTTATGTAAAATGTATATGTAGCAGAAAAGCTGTAAAAAAACTAAAAAGATATGTGTCCTCCGAAGAAGGGGGTGGTGGATGGGTTAATAATAATAAATAAATAAATACATGTCAGATTGCAGCTCTAACATAGCCTGGTCAACAGTTGGGGCAATGGCATACATAACAGTGTCGCCTGCATACAGATGAATATTACAAGTTTTAACAGATAGACCAATATTATTTATATAAATAGTAAAGAGAACAAATCCTAGTACCGACCCCTGCAGTACATCCAGAGCGACTTACTGGAGCTATTAGGGTTAAGTGACATGCTCAAGGGCACAACGCTCTTAACCGAAATCCTCTCTCTCTCTCTCTTATTCTCTCTCTCTCTCTCTCTCTAATTGTGGCTGTATTTTAGGAACATCGAGAGGGGGAGGGGAGGGAAGGGAAGGAAACAGAGGATATGCGATCAGTGTAGTTTTCTTCCTAAAAGCAAAGGAGCCTTTTCACTTCACAGATCCATTTCCATGCTCAACTGTATATTCTCTCAAGGGGTTTTTGTGTTCTACTTCACAAGTAAATAAGATGGATCAAACTCAATGATGCAAGGCCACTACAATTGGTTTTTGGGGTGTGTGTGTGTGTGTTAGGAATTATGAAGAGGGGGTGTTGTGAGAAGGAATGGGGAGGTTGGTATGAGGTGGACAAGAGGGTGAGGGGTTGAGGGGGTGAAATGGCATACTGGGAGGCAAGGCAGCACAGATGGCAGCGCCAACAGGAGGCCCAGCATTCATCTCTCTCTTTGCATTCTGAGCCAAAGGCTTGTGCAACACAGACCACTTCTAGGGAGATGGCACTGACTGGGGTGCGGGGATTGAAGCACAGAGTGGGGAAAGGAAGGGGAGGGTGTATAAAAATGGCTGCTATTTCAGTGCTAGTGAACTGGACTCAACACATTGCCATGTCAAGGTTCAACCACGCAGCTCGAGTTGCCCATCCCAGACTTGGGTGTGCTTTTGGTAACTCTGGATAAGAGCATAATCAGACATGAGAATACATGCCAGCTTAGGCAGACCGGTCACTTTTCTCAATGGGCAGGTCCCCGAGTCCAGTATCTTGCTATCTTCCTTTTGTACTATCTTTGATATGGAACAATGCACACCAGGTGTTGTGTCCAAAGACAGAGGCTTTGGCAAGAGAGACAAATAACATTTGTAACCAGCTATAATGCCAGTCCTATTCCACCTGGCCTTGCCTGGTATTATGTCTCCAATCCACTGCAGCCGGTGGGGGTGGGGGGGAAGTTAGAAAGACAGAGGAGGAAAAAGAGAGAGGGCGGTAGAGGAGGAGAGATGAGAGATAAACTGGTGGAAGAAGGGATGAGGACAGAGAGAGAAAGAGAGAAGCACCCCCTGCCTGATCATAACCACACAAGGAGGAGAGGGAAAGTAAATAAACACTAACTGCTCCCTCTACTGTGGTCCTCTGTAGCTCAGCTGGTAGAGCACGGCGCTTGTAACGCCAAGGTAGTGGGTTCGAACCCCAGGACCACCCATACACAAAAAAAATAAATGTATGCACGCATGACTGTAAGTCGCTTTGGATAAAAGCGTCTGCTAAATGGCATATTATTATTACTTCTCTTTCTCTCTCTCTGGCTTCAGTCCCCAAGGGCTAAGGGAGTGGCGGAACTTAGATGTAAAGTTGACTTTGATCACAAACGCATGCACACACACACACACATACCCTGGATTATAATGGAGAGTTAAATGAAGTGCAGGACAGAGACTGCTCTCTGGGGGCTACCTGTAGTTTAAGGTTGAATTAGCACTGGAGGAGTGCTAAGGTTTTATTGTGTTAGTCTCTGAAAGGTTGAGACCGGCAGACTGCTACATGGTTATTATCCTGTTCACTATCCAGAGGTATTGTGGTATTGTATTAGCTTTCCTCAGTGTCTATAGGGTGAGATAAATGTTGACGTCATGGAGGAGACAAGGAGCTAGTGGGCAATTCCATGGTAACTGGAATTTACCATATAATTTCATACATTTTCACTTAAAATGTATGCCAAACAAAAAACATTGATTTTTAACAAACCATACAACTCTATGCACAAGGACTACTTGTTTACACTGAACATTTTACAAAAACACATTTACTGGAAATCAAATCAAAAGCAAAGTTTGTTCACAGAATTTCGGTAAAATCTCCATCGGATTTTTGAGAACACATTTTCCAAAAACTCTGGTAGATACACTACATGGCCAAAAGTATGTGGACACTCTTTCCAAAATACAGGGCATTAATATGGAGTTGGGAGATTGCATGGGTGTGTGCTCGATTGTATACACCTGTGCGACACATCTCCTTCGCATAGAGTTGATCAGGCTGTTGATAGTGGCCTGTGGAAAGTTGTCCCACTCCTCTTCAATGGCTGTGCGAAGTTGCTGGATATTGGCGAGAACATGAACATGCTTTCGTACACGACGATCCAGAGCATCCCAAACATGCTCAGTGGGTGATATGTCTGGTGAGTATGCAGGCCAGGGAAGAACTGGGACATTTTCAGCTTCCAGGAATTGTGTTCAGATCCTTGCGATATGGGGCCGTGCATTATCATGCTGAAACGTGAGGTGATGGCAGCGGATGAATGGCACGACAATGGACTCAGGAACTCATCACGGTATCTCTGTGCATTCAAATTACCATCGATGAAATGCAATTGTGTTCGTTCCCCGTAGCTTATGCCTGCCCATATCATAACCCCACCGCCACCATGGGCACTCTATTCACAACATTGACATCAGCAAACCGCTCACCCACACAACGCCATACACGTGGTCTGCGGTTGTGAGGCTGGATGTACTGCCAAAATTCTCTAAAACGACGTTGGAAGCGGCTCATGGTAGAGAAATGAACATTAAATTCTCTGGCAACAGCTCTGGTGGACATTCCTGCAGTCAGCATGCCAATTGCATGCTCCCTCAAAACTTGAGACATCTGTGGCATTGTGTTGTGTGACAAAACTGCACATTTTAGAGTAATGTGTAATGAGTAATTCAGACTCAGGGTATTAGTAAACTATATTTTCTGAGTAGCTTCCCCCACGCTGCTTACAGAAGGCAGAATGTTTTCCCCCAAAACGAAATATGTGTTGATATTAGTTGACACAGGTCTTTACTTCAACATTATTGTGTCTTGATGTATTTCTAATACCTTTTAAGACTTTTTCTGGTAGATGTTTTCTAAGACCCCATTTTCAACCTGTTTGACCAGAAACCAAAGCCTTTGCTTATTCCAAATTTGTTGGATGGAAAATGGTTGAAAAAAATGATATATGCCTTAATTTCTAAAAAATATAGACTCTTAGCTTTCATTTGACACCCAATTTGACATGCTCCTATGAACTTCACATATTGTCTTAAAGAGGGTGTATCTCAATGGTGAAAAGGGATTTCCTTTCCTCTTCTCCTTTCCTACCACATTCCTCGTAAATAAGGCCCAGTTTCTTGTTGGTGGTGAGTAAGGGGTGGGGCTAGTATGTAGGAATTGATCAGATAGAAGAGGTGGAATCTCATAGGCCTATCACAGCATTCACAGTAGGTACCCACTGATTTGGACCCAACCCTCCTTGGTATGACATTATGTAGCATCAGGAAGATGGGCTAACTCTCCTTATCTTCCTGATGCTTTATTATTCTCACAAGACCGGGATTGACCTTTACTAAAGGATCCTGAATGGTCCCTTTATTGGAGGCAATTTAGGGCTTATAACATTTACATTTGACATTTTAGTCATTTAGCAGACGCTCTTATCCAGAGCGACTTACAGTTAGTGAATACATATATTTATTTATTTTATACTGGCCCCCCGTGGGAATCGAACCCACAACCCTGGCATTGCAAACGCCATGTTCTATCAACTGAGCTACATCCCTGCCGGCCATTCCCTCCCCTACCCTGGACGACGCTGGGCCAATTGTGCGCCGCCCATGAGTCTCCCGGTCGCGGCCGGCTGCGACAGAGCCTGGATTCGAACCAGGATCTCTAGTGGCACAGTTAGTAATAATAATAATAATATGCCATTTAGCAGACGCTTTTATCCAAAGCGACTTACAGTCATGCATGCATACATTTTTTTTTTTTGTGTATGGGTGGTCCCGGGGATCGAACCCACTACCTTGGCGTTACAAGCGCCGTGCTCTACCAGCTGAGCTACAGAGTAAGGCACTGCGATGCGGCGCCTTAGACCACTGCGCCACTCAGGAGACATAGCCTCACAGCCTATACAAGATGGCCTGAAATCCAGAACCTGTTTTTCTAACATTCCACTCCTTGTACTCTGTGTCATGACAAACATGTCATGTTTGGCAATTGGCATGACGAGGAGAGGCAAGGAGAGGAATGATAACTCAAACTGGTGCCCAGGCTATATACAAGATGTGATGATGATGACAGAGAGACATAATGGGGAAGAGATGAGTTGGGTCCAAATCCAGAGCCATAACGAGGGGCATTGAGTTGTGACGTTTGTGACAAATGAAAGGAGGGGTAGAAAGAAGCCAACACCTTGACAGTGCAGACAAAGCTAGCAGGTGCAGCCTGTAAAATTGACAAGAGGTAATAGACCATTTTCTATGTAAATGAGGAGGAGGCCCTCCCACATATGTTTGTGTAAATTACAGACAGGTAAGAATCAGATGAGCTCCTGTAATAATAGGCCAGTCACAGATCACATAAACTGTGTGAGAGAGAAGGGGGGAATGGGATGGGCACAGACACACACCTGCGGACACACACACCCACAGAGGCACAGTGCTCTCAAGTTCTCATGAGTGAGATTGAAAGAGTGGAGAAATTAACATCAACAACTGGGGTGTGGCGCACAGCCATGTGCGTTTTATGCACATTAGAAGAAGAGGCCAACATTTCAGCATAGCAATAACGGGCTGCTGCAAAAACCACTGACATTATTGTGAGTTGCTTCATTAAAGTGTGTGTACATAAACGTTAATGAGAAAGCAACCCTTCGGATAAACTAAGGCATGTATATCTACACGCTCTTTGAACATTTGAAGTGTCCACCATCTTTTCAAGTTTCTCAACAAGTGATACACAACCATGTCCGTTAGTCTTTACTTCTCATAACAAAAATAGAACCCAAATTTACAACGGAAACATTTTAAAACACTAGGAAAACTTTGGAAAATAGTAGCCTAATAGCCGGGTATTGAGAAAAAAGTATCATCTCTTTGAGTCCAGAGGGAGAATCAATTGCATGGAGAATTGAGCCATTAAAAAAGCTCAATGACTGAGCAACAGCAGCAAACTGATGAGTGAACAGCAGCAGGCAGCTATGTAGCCAAATTGGTTTTCAATGCTCTTGTCTAGTGTGTGTGTGTGTGCAGTAGTGGTGCGTGGGTAAAATCACCCCCCCCCCCCCAAAAAAAAAAAAAAAGCCATATTACAACCTATGTGTTGTGATAATTGCGTTGTTTGCTCTATAACCTGTTAATTAATATGCCTTGCGACCATGATATATATTATTGGCCTAAAGGGCGAGACAATAAGAATAATAAATTCAACCACAGCTTTGTTTTATCACAAAACCAGATAGCAACCTCTGTCCAGTGAAGTCCAAAAAGCATATTGCATGTACAATAACAGACAGTTACAGTGAGGGAAAAAAGTATTTGATCCCCTGCTGATTTTGTACGTTTGCCCACTGACAAAGACATAATCAGTCTATAATTTTAATGGTAGGTTTATTTGAACAGTGAGAGACAGAATAACAACAACAAAATCCAGAAAAACGCATGTCAAAAATGTTATAAATTGATTTGCATTTTAATGAGTGAAATAAGTATTTGACCCCTCTGCAAAACATGACTTAGTACTTGGTGGCAAAACCCTTGATGGCAATCACAGAGGTCAAACGTTTCTTGTAGTTGGCCACCAGGTTTGCACACATCTCAGGAGGGATTTTGTCCCACTCCTCTTTGCAGATCTTCTCCAAGTCATTAAGGTTTCGAGCCTGACGTTTGGCAACTCGAACCTTCAGCTCCCTCCACAGATGTTCTATGGGATTAAGGTCTGGAGACTGGCTAGGCCACTCCAGGAACTTAATGTGCTACTTCTTGAGCCACTCCTTTGTTGCCTTGGCCGTGTGTTTTGGGTCATTGTCATGCTGGAATACCCATCCAGAACCCATTTTCAATGCCCTGGCTGAGGGAAGGTTCACACCCAAGATTTGATGGTACATGGCCCCGTCCATCGTCCCTTTGATGCGGTGAAGTTGTCCTGTCCCCTTAGCAGAAAAACACCCCCAAAGCATAATGTTTCCACCTCCATGTTTGACGGTGGGGATGGTGTTCTTGGGGTCATAGGCAGAATTCCTCCTCCTCCAAACACAGCGAGTTGAGTTGATGCCAAAGAGCTCCATTTTGTTCTCATCTGACCACAACATTTCCACCCAGTTCTCCTCTGAATCATTCAGATGTTCATTGGCAAACTTCAGACGGGCCTGTATTATGTGCTTTCTTGAGCAGGGGGACCTTGCGGGCGCTGCAGGATTTCAGTCCTTCACGGGCTAGTGTGTTACCAATTGTTTTCTTGGTGACTATGGTCCCAGCTGCCTTGAGATCATTGACAAGATCCTCCCGTGTAGTTCTGGGCTCATTCCTCACCGTTCTCATGATCATTGCAACTCCACAAGGTGAGATCTTGCATGGAGCCCCAGGCCGAGGGAGATTGACAGTTCTTTTGTGTTTCTTCCATTTGCGAATAATCGCACCAACTGTTGTCACCTTCTCACCAAGCTGCTTGGCGATGGTCTTGTAGCCCATTCCAGACTTGTGTAGGTCTACAATCTTGTCCCTGACATCCTTGGAGAGCTCTTTGGTCTTGGCCATGGTGGAGAGTTTGGAATCTGATTGATTGATTGCTTCTGTGGACAGGTGTCTTTTATACAGGTAACAAACTGAGATTAGGAGCACTCCCTTTAAGAGTGTGCTCCTAATCTCAGCTCGTTACCTGTATAAAAGACACCTGGGAGCCAGAAATCTTTCTGATTGAGAGGTGGTCAAATACTTATTTCCCTCATTAAAATGCAAATCAATTTATAACATTTTTGACATGCGTTTTTCTGGATTTTTTTGTTGTTATTCTGTCTCTCACTGTTCAAATAACCCTACCATTAAAATTATAGACTGATCATTTCTTTGTCAGTGGGCAAACGTACAAAATCAGCAGGGGATCAAATACTTTTTTCCCTCACTGTACATGACCTACAGCATGGAAAAGCAAGTTAATGTTTCCGACATTTTCGGACCACTAAACAACTATCAATTTAGAACCACAGAGAGTTACCGCAAGTCGCAAAGAAAACAGGAGCTGCCTCCACTATTCCAGCACCATTTCAACTTCAACATTTCAACATCATCAAATCACCTATGCTTAATCTAATACAGTGACAACTAAAAGATACCAAAAACAATTTAGTCCTATCAACGTAAGCTAAATATGATGTGGCTGTTCATGGTTCTGATTTCTGCATGCGTATGTACAGTGGGGAAAAAAAGTATTTAGTCAGCCACCAATTGTGCAAGTTCTCCCACTTAAAAAGATGAGAGAGGCCTGTAATTTTCATCATAGGTACACGTCAACTATGACAGACAAATTGAGGGAAAAAAATCCAGAAAATCACATTGTAGGATTTTTTATGAATTTATTTGCAAATTATGGTGGAAAATAAGTATTTGGTCACCTACAAACAAGCAAGATTTCTGGCTCTCACAGACCTGTAACTTCTTCTTGAAGAGGCTCCTCTGTCCTCCACTCGTTACCTGTATTAATGGCACCTGTTTGAACTTTTTATCAGTATAAAAGACACCTGTCCACAACCTCAAACAGTCATATTCCAAACTCCACTATGGCCAAGACCAAAGAGCTGTCAAAGGACACCAGAAACAAAATTGTAGACCTGCACCAGGCTGGGAAGACTGAATCTGCAATAGGTAAGCAGCTTGGTTTGAAGAAATCAACTGTGGGAGCAATTATTAGGAAATGGAAGACATACAAGACCACTGATAATCTCCCTCGATCTGGGGCTCCACGCAAGATCTCACCCCGTGGGGTCAAAATGATCACAAGAACGGTGAGCAAAAATCCCAGAACCACACTGGGGGACCTAGTGAATGACCTGCAGAGAGCTGGGACCAAAGTAACAAAGCCTACCATCAGTAACACACTACGCCGCCAGGGACTCAAATCCTGCAGTGCCAGACGTGTCCCCCTGCTTAAGCCAGTACATGTCCAGGCCCGTCTGAAGTTTGCTAGAGTGCATTTGGATGATCCAGAAGAGGATTGGAAGAATGTCATATGGTCAGATGAAACCAAAATATAACTTTTTGGTAAAAACTCAACTCGTCGTGTTTGGAGGACAAAGAATGCTGAGTTGCATCCAAAGATCACCATACCTACTGTGAAGCATGGGGGTGGAAACATCATGCTTTGGGGCTGTTTTTCTGCAAAGGGACCAGGACGACTGATCCGTGTAAAGGAAATAATAAATGGGGCCATGTATCGTGAGATTTTGAGTGAAAACCTCCTTCCATCAGCAAGGGCATTGAAGATGAAACGTGGCTGGGTCTTTCAGCATGACAATGATCCCGAACACACCACCCGGGCAACGAAGGAGTGGCTTCGTGAGAAGCATTTCAAGGTCCTGGAGT
The DNA here is from genome assembly GCF_964263955.1 of Coregonus lavaretus. Lineage (NCBI taxonomy): Eukaryota > Metazoa > Chordata > Actinopteri > Salmoniformes > Salmonidae > Coregonus > Coregonus lavaretus. Next base: position 21,184,071 of record NC_139991.1, on the reverse strand, counting down.
GGCCTAGCCAGTCTCCAGATCTCAACCCCATAGAAAATCTTTGGAGGGAGTTGAAAGTCCGTGTTGCCCAGCGACAGCCCCAAAACATCACTGCTCTAGAGGAGATCTGCATGGAGGAATGGGCCAAAATACCAGCAACAGTGTGTGAAAACCTTGTGAAGACTTACAGAAAACGTTTGACCTGTGTCATTGCCAACAAAGGGTATATAACAAAGTATTGAGAAACTTTTGTTATTGACCAAATACTTATTTTCCACCATAATTTGCAAAAAAATTCATTACAAATCCTATAATGTGATTTTCTGGATATTTTTTTCTCATTTTGTCTGTCATAGTTGACGTGTACCTATGATGAAAATTACAGGCCTCTCTCATCTTTTTAAGTGGGAGAACTTGCACAATTGGTGGCTGACTAAATACTTTTTTTCCCCACTGTATGTGTGTGTGTGTGTGTATGTGTGTGTGTGAGCGTTTGCGTTCGTGCAAGTAGAAAAACATGTTGACTCACCCTACTTGTAGAGAAATGCCAATGCCATCCTCCTCTCTTTCATGTTGAGGAAACAGTCTATCACTCTGTCATACAGTACACACTTTTATGTTTTGTTGTCCTAGGCTACCTGGCTAAAATGCTTGCTCGCTAGCCTAACTTCCATTCATGGGAAATGATAGCTAGTTAACATTAGCCTTCTACATCTAGCTACATATTGAACTTCCATCCTCTCAGGCCAGGGGCACAACAATGTATGAATTAATGGTTGGATCAGAATCGCCGTTATAATTATTGGCCAGTATGGAGAATTAAGTAAAACCACAAAGCCAAATCCCAATCTCCATCCATGGCTAATTTAGGAAAGGGACAATTTCATCTAGCTAGCTAGCCACCGGAGGGACAACAACACAACAAATTAAGTTTTTTTGTCAATGATGTATGCTCTCAATGGGATTTGATAGGAGTGACACCAAAATCCAAGCTGGTTTCCCTTGACACTTTTTTTGGTGCGCCAGGACCATTCACAGTTGAGCTCGCTCAGTTAAGCTCAATGCTGATTGGCTATTTTTTATATATTTTTTTAATCAAGGGAGGCCAAATGCTCGCTGGCTTCCTTTGCCTTCAATGCTAGGGGCGGCGACAATGTCATACTTGTTTGGACCAGACAGCATCAGATAGATGGCCTACACATAGAGAGACAGAGGGGTTTCACTCGCCTGGATGCTTTCTCCTGTGAGATACATTCAGCCTCTTGTGAATTGAAGGAAAATTATGAAACACAGAGAGACAAAAGATAAATTATTTTATGTATTTTTATTTTTTCTTGGTCAATTGTTTTGGGAAGCCTGGCTTCCCTTGGCATCCATGAATACACGCAACTGTGTTTGTGTGTGTCTGTGTGTATCACTGTCAAAGTTACATACAGGGAGATAATTAATTGTGAATAGGACTTACGACTGAAAGTATGGTGCAAGTGCACCCTCTCTCAGAATCAACCTCTGCATAAACAGTGTATTCCCGTTGCCTAATTAAGTCGAAATGGTTAACATTTAACATGCAAAAACTAGGCTATGTCAAGATGACAAATGACTATTGCCTACCCCGTTACTTCTCCATTAGCCAATCTCCATTATCCCAACCAGCCGGCCCTGTTGATGCCTGTTGGGCTTCTTATCCATACCCGCTACGAACAACCCGAGAACACCTGTCCACTGCAACAAACAGCGCGTGCTCGAGTTTAACAAAAGAGAGAGGCTAAACTTTAAAAAAGTAAACAAACAAACGAGTCTTACCTTGAAGGTTTTACCCAGTCCTTTTTTTAGGAACAATGTTTTATTCCGTTTCGCCTCCGCCGACGCCAATACTGGCGGGGAAACTTCCTCTCAAAGTCGGCGTTGCTCTGTGGACGTTGACGGAGGTGGCGACAAGGAGGGTGAAGGGACAGGGGTGTTTGAGATCGTGCTCCCGGAGAGGAACTCTGAAGCGTGATGTAATTCAATACGCGGCGACAGACACCCAGCGCTGCTTTTACGCACAGCTCTCGCGCGCTTGGCAAGCTGATGAGGATAGGTAGGCACCTAAAGCGAAAGAGAGCGAGACACTGGAGAGTGAGAGAGAGAGAGAGAGAGAGAGAGAGAGAGAGAGAGAGAGAGAGAGAGAGAGAGAGAGAGAGAGAGAGAGAGAGAGAGAGGGAGACTTCGATAAAGGAACGTGCACCTGACAACCGGTATAATGTTCAAGTTGGCGGACGCGGTAACGGATACCTCCTGTCAGGCATAGGTGTCTTTTACAGTAGCCACCTATACGACACAGTAGCGCCAGTTAACGACTGGTAGCAGTTCTTAAAGGCGCTGCATGGTCATTACGCCGTCTGCATTGGCTGTGCAGCATTTATGGTGATACGGCCTCTGCAGAAGTCGGGGCATTCATACTTCTTGCGCTTCATGGAGCAGTGCAGAGCTGTTGTCATGGAAGAGAGTTTGTGTTTATAGAGGACCTCCCGCCCCCACCTACCGTCAACCAATCATGTCAACGCAGAGCTATACTGAGACCTCAGAATTGTTACAACATTTGAGAGGCGAACGGTGATGTGGTCTGGAGCTCAATTTGGCCTCTGGGTGCCTTCCGGAGGCTCCGCAATTGTGTTGGCAATTGCATCACACCATCCAAATGGCGCCTCCGACCACATTTACGGATCAAGAATAAATTGGCTCTTACATAGTGATGTAGAGTGGACTAGATAACGTTGTTACATTACAGTGGGACTAGCTGTAAGACTACCTATGCCTAACTGATGTCATAGTGTATGCATTATGTCCATATTCAGTATTTGCACAGTATGACTGACATGTACAGTAACCTACAGTAGCCAACATGTAAATGTGAATGTATATAGTACTGTATATGTCTATTTTGAACATTTTGAACATGTAATAGATGTAAATGTGAATGTTCAGTACCAGTCAAAAGTTTGGACACACCTACTCATTCAAAGGTTTTTCTTTATTTTTACTATTTGTTATATTGTAGAATAATAGTGAATACATCAAAACTATGAAATAACACATATGGAATCATGTAGTAACCAAAAAAGTGTTAAACAAATCAAAATATATTTTAAATTTTAGATTCTTCAAAGTAGCCACCCTTTGCCTTGATGACAGCTTTGCACACTCTATCACATTTCAGGAGAAGACCCAGATGCAGACAGTGTTGAAGTAACACAGGTTTATTACAAAAACAAGGGGCAGGCAAACGACAGGTCAAGGGCAGGCAGAGGTCAGTAATCCAGATCAGAGTCCAAAGGGTACAGAATGGCAGGGAGTCTCAGGGTCAGGGCAGTCAAAGGTCAATCATCCAGGGTGGTGTGACATGGACAGAACAGCAGGCAGGCTCAGGGTCAGGGCAGGCAGAATGGTCAACACCGGGAAAACTCGAAAACAGGAACTTGAGAAAGACTGGAGCAAGGGGAAAAACGCTGGTAGGCTTGACAAAACAAAATGAACTGGCAACAGACAAATAGAGAACACAGGTATAAATACACTGGGGATAATGGGGAAGATGGGCGACACCTGGAGGCGGGTGGAGACAATCACAAAGATAGGTGAAACAGATCAGGGTGTGACACACCCTTGGCATTCTCTCAACCAGCTTCGCCTGGATTGCTTTTCCAACAGTCTTGAAGGAGGTCCCACATATGCTGAGCACCTGTTGGCTGCTTTTCCTTCACTCTGCGGTCCAACTCATCCCAAACCATCTCAATTGGGTTTAGTTCGGGTGATTGTGGAGGCCAGGTCATCTGATGCAGCACTCCATCACTCTCCTTCTTGGTCAAATATCCCCTACACAGCCTGGAGGTGTGTTGGGTCATTGTCCTGTTGAAAAACAAATGATAGTCCCACTAAGCACAAACAACATGGGATGGTGTATCGCTGCAGAATGCTGTGGTAACCATGCTGGTTAAGTGTGCCTTGAATTCTAAATAAATCACAGACAGTGTCACCAGCAAAGCACCACCACACCATCACACCTCATTCCTCCATGCTTCACGGTGGGAACCACACGTGCGGAGATCATCCGTTCACCTACTCTGCGTCTCACAAAGACACAGCGGTTGGAACCCAAAATCTCAAATTTGGACTCATCAGACCAAAGGACAGATTTCCACCGGTCTAATGTCCATTGCTCGTGTTTCCTGGCCCAAGCAAGTCCCTTCTTCTTATTGGTGTCCTTTAGTAGTGGTTTCTTTGCAGCAGTTCGACCATAAAGGCCTGATTCACGTAGTCCCCTCTGAACAGTTGATGTTGAGATGTGTCTGTTACTTGAACTCTGTGAAGCATTTATTTGGGCTGCAATCTGAGTTGCAGTTAACTCTAATGAACTTATCCTCTGCAGCAGAGGTAGCTCTGGGTCTTCCTTTCTTGTGGCGGTCCTCATGAGAGCCAGTTTCATTATAGCGCTTGATGGTTTTTGCGACTACACTTGAAGAAACGTTCAAAGTTCTTGACATTTTACGGATTGACTGACCTTCATGTCTTAAAGTAATGATGGACTGTCGTTTGTCATAATATGGACTTGGTCTTTTACCAAATAGGGCTATCTTCTGTATACCACCCCTACCTTGTCACAACACAACTGATTGGCTCAAACACATTAAGAAGGAAATAAATTCCACAAATTAACTTTTAACAAGGCACACCTGTTAATTGAAATGCATTCAAGGTGACTACCTCATGAAGCTGGTTGAGAGAATGCCAAGAGTGTGCAAAGCTGTCATCAAGGCAAAGGGTGGCTGCTTTGAAGAATCTCAAATATTAAATTTGTTTAACACTTTTTTGGTTACTACATGATTCCATATGTGTTATTTCATAGTTTTGATGTCTTCACTATTATTCTACAGTGTAGAAAATAGTACAAATAAAAACCCTGGAATGAGTAGGTGTGTCCAAACTTTTGACTGGTATTGTATATTGTAGGCTATATGTCTACAATAACCATTTTCAACATGCAGTTTATGTTATTGGACACAGAGATTCTAACAAATGACGATATGTCATTCTATATTTAATTATATGTTATTGGACATAGAATGTGAGATACTTTGACGTGTCAAAGTGGTTTCTGGAGTGATGCTCCCACCATTCCCATCTGTTAACTCTCCTCAGACAGAAGGACCATTCTAGAAAGTATTTCTCTCCACACACACATACACACACACACACACACACACACACACACACACACACACACACACACACACACACACACACACACACACACACACACACACACACACACACACACACACACACTATTGTCTGGAATGTGCATTTTCACATTCGTATAGATACAACTCACTATAACAGACGAACACAGTCCCTTTGCTCTCATCTTGGCCAGCGGTCACTGTTAACATGTGGACAACAAGACATACAGTTGAAGTCGGAAGTTTACATACACTTAGGTTGGAGTCATTAAAACTTGTTTTTCAACCACTCCACAAATTTCTTGTTAACAAACTATAGTTTTGGCAAGTCGGTTAGGACATCTACTTTGTGCATGACACAAGTAAATTTTCCAACAATTGTTTACAGACAGATTATTTCACTTCCACTGGGTCAGAAGTTTACATACACTAACTTGACTGTGCCTTTAAACAGCTTGGAAAATTCCAGAAAATGATGTCATGGCTTTAGAAGTTTATGATATGCTAATTGACATAATTTGAGTCAATTGGAGGTGTACCTGTGGATGTATTTCAAGGCCTACCTTCAAACTCAGTGCCTCTTTGCTTGACATCATGGGAAAAGCAAAATAAATTAGCCAAGACCTCAGAAAAAAAATTGTAGACCTCCACAAGTCTGGTTCATCCTTGGGAGCAATTTCCAAACGCCTGAAGGTACCACGTTCATCTGTACAAACAATAGTACGCAAGTATAAACACCATGGGACCACGCAGCCGTCATACCGCTCAGGAAGGAGACGCGTTCTGTCTCCTAGAGATGAACGCACTTTGGTGCGAAAAGTGCAAATCAATCCCAGAACAACAGCGAAGGACCTTGTGAAGATGCTGGAGGAAACAGGTACAACGGTATCTATATCCACAGTAAAATGAGTCCTATATCGACATAACCTGAAAGGCCACTCAACAAGGAAGAAGCCACTGCTCCAAAACCGCCATAAAAAAAGCCAGACTACAGTTTGCAACTGCACATGGGGACAAAGATTGTACTTTCTGGAGAAATGTCCTCTGGTCTGATTAAACAAAAACATAACTGTTTGGCCATAATTACCATCGTTATGTTTGGAGGAAAAAGGGGTCGCTTGCAAGCCGAAGAACACCATCCCAACCATGAAGCATGGGGGTGGCAGCATCATGCTGTGGGGGTGCTTTGCTGCAGGAGGGACTGGTGCACTTCACAAAATAGATGGCATCATGAGGAAGGAAAATGATGTTGATATATTGAAGCAACATCTCAAGACATCAGTCAGGAAGTTAAAGCTTGGTCGCAAATGGGTCTTCCAAATGGACAATGACCCCAAGCATACTTCCAAAGTTGTGGCAAAATGGCTTAAGGACAACAAAGTCAAGGTATTGGAGTGGCCATCACAAAGCCCTGACCTCAATCCAATAGAACATTTGTGGGCAGAACTGAAAAAGCGTGTGCGAGCAAGGAGGCCTACAAACCTGACTCAGTTACACCAGCTCTGTCAGGAGGAATGGGCCAAAATTCACCCAACTTATTTTGGGAAGCTTGTGGAAGGCTACCCGAAACGTTTGACCCAAGTTAAACAATGTAAAGGCAATGCTACCAAATACTAATTGAGTGTATGTAAACTTCTGACCCCACTGGGAATGTGATGAAATAAATAAAAGCTTAAATAAATAATTCTCTCTACTATTATTCTGACATTTCACATTATTAAAATAAAGTGGTGATCCTAACTGACCTAAAACAGGGAATTTTTACTAGGATTAAATGTCAGGAATTGTGAAAAACTGAGTTTAAATGTATTTGGCTAAGGTGTATGTAAACTTCCAACTTCAACTGTATGTGTTTTTCTTCCTTTCAAAGATGTGATCCCCCTACCCCAAGTCACCCATTCCATAAACAGTTTGGACCAACTTCTTCTAAATTAATGGCCATCATCACCATGGCAACCAGCAGCCTATACACTGAAATGGGATGTAAAACGTGGCAGTGAAAAAGTGAAATCCAGCCAAGCCAAGCCAACGCCCCACCACCACCCTTCCCCCTTCGCACTTACTCCACTTATCCAGCAGACCAGGGGATGTCACCCCCCACAGTTCATGATGAATCGTCGGGTGAGGTTGTGTTTTCTCTAGCAGGAGGTAAGCTTGGCTTCTTATATGGTGTTGAGTAAAACTTAAACCATGTATTTAGATTGTAGGTAAGTATTGTAGTTAGGTATTGTAGGTAGTTTATTTAGGTAGTTATTGTAGGTAATTATTGTAGGTAAGTATTGTATTCGAGTGAGCCCGGTGAAGCACGAGGCTAGCTAACCCACTACCTGGACCAATAAAGCTAGCTAGCTAGCGGGTAGCTACTGGTAACTTTTAGCAACTGTGGATAGTTGTTTCCAATGTTATTTCACGCTTAAGAGTACCTGTAATTAAGCCACCTAGCTACCTACCATTCAGCTGTTTTTCTAACCTCATTATCTGAAGCATTAACGTTAGGTAGTTAGTAGCTACTGTACTTAATTACAGCTACTGATTGCAGAAGACCAATGTCTTCTTGTCTGCCACCCAGACAGCTGGCGTCGGGTAAGTTTGGCTTTATACATAGCTTGGGCTTTGTCGAGTAAGGCTTAAACTATGTATTTAGATTGTAGTTAGGTATTGTAGGTAGGCATTGTGGGTTGTTGTGGGTAGTTATTGTATGTAATTATTGTAGGTTAGTATTGTATTCGGCGGTGCCGGGTGTAGCACGAAGCTAGCTAGCTAGCTAACTCACCTCCTGGACTAGCTGGCGAGTAGCTATTAGCAACGGTAGCAACTAAATACAATATCCTTTTAGCCAGCTACATTCGTTCGCAGCGACGCCGTTTTTCAAACAAAGTCAACACAGCAGCCATTGCTAGCTAGCCAACACTACCATCTAGCTGTACTGTAGCAGCTAAATACAATATCTTTGTGCTAGCTAGCCAACGTTTAATTATTGCTGCGTTATGAAAGGAACTAGACACGGACACGAATTATCTGTTTAGTGTGTTAACACACTATTGGTAGTTTGTTGTAACCAAGTATTGGTGCTAAACTGTGTGTTATTGGATGCTAGCATGCTAGTTAGCTATGGCGTCATAGTTAGCTAGCTGAATAAAGTAAGTTGAGTCTATTCCTTGAAACATTGAACCGCTGTAGTTTACATTCTGCCTCCTCAACCCTCCTCTCCTCCCTTTCTGCATCCTTTGACTCTCTGTGTCCCCTATCCTCCCGGCCGGCTCAGTCCTCCCCTCCAGCTCCGTGGCTTGATGACTCATTGCGAGCTCACAGAACAGAGCTCCGGGCAGCTGAGCGGAAATGGAAGAAAACTAGACTCCCTGCGGACCTGGCATCTTTTCACTCCCTCCTCTCTACATTTTCTTCATCTGTTTCTGCTGCTAAGGCCACTTTCTACCACTCTAAATTCCAAGCATCTGCCTCTAACCCTAGGAAGCTCTTTGCCACATTCTCCTCCCTGCTGAATCCTCCTCCCCCCCCCCCCCCCCCTCCTCCCTCTCTGTGGATGACTTCGTCAACCACTTTGAAAAGAAGGTTGACGACATCCGATCCTCGTTTGTTAAGTCTAATGACACTGCTGGTCCTGCTCACACTGCCCTACCCTATGCTTTGACTTCTTTCTCCCCTCTCTCTCCAGATAAAATCTTGCGACTTGTGACTGCAGGCCACCCAACAACCTGCCCGCTTGACCCCATCCCCTCCTCTCTTCTCCAGACCATCTCCGGTGACCTTCTCCCCTACCTCACCTCGCTGATCAACTCATCCTTGACCGCTGGCTATGTCCCTTCCATCTTCAAGAGAGCGAGAGTTGCACCCCTTCTCAAAAAACCAACACTCGATCACTCTGATGTCAACAACTACAGACCAGTATCCCTTCTTTCTTTTCTTTCCAAAACTATTGAGCGTGCCGTCTTTAGCCAACTCTCTTGCTATCTCTCTCAGAATGACCTTCTTGATCCTAACCAGTCAGGTTTCAGGACTGGTCATTCAACTGAGACTGCTCTTCTCTGTGTCACGGAGGCTCTCCGCACAGCTAAAGCTAACTCTCTCTCCTCTGCTCTTGTCCTTCTAGACCTGTCTGCTGCCTTTGATACTGTGAACTATCAGATCCTCCTCTCCACCCTCTCCGAGCTGGGCATCTCCGGCGCGGCTCACTCTTGGATTGCGTCCTACCTGACCGGTCGCTCCTACCAAGTGGCGTGGCGAGAAGCTGTCTCCGCACCACGTGCTCTCACCACTGGTGTCCCCCAGGGCTCAGTTCTAGGCCCTCTCCTATTCTCGCTATACACCAAGTCACTTGGCTCTGTCATATCCTCACATGGCCTCTCCTATCATTGCTACGCTGACGATACACAACTAATCTTCTCCTTTCCCCCTTCTGATAACCAGGTGGCGAATCGCATCTCTGCATGTCTGGCAGACATATCAGTATGGATGACGGATCACCACCTCAAGCTGAACCTTGGCAAGATGGAGCTGCTCTTCCTCCCGGGGAAGGACTGCCCGTTCCATGATCTCGCCATCACGGTTGACAACTCCATTGTGTCCTCCTCCCAGAGTGCGAAGAGCCTTGGCGTGACCCTGGACAACACCCTGTCGTTCTCCGCTAACATCAAGGCGGTGACCCGATCCTGCAGGTTCATGCTCTACAACATTCGGAGAGTACGACCCTGCCTTACACAGGAAGCGGCACAGGTCCTAATCCAGGCACTTGTCATCTCCCGTCTGGATTACTGCAACTCGCTGTTGGCTGGGCTCCCTGCCTGTGCCATTAAACCCCTACAACTCATCCAGAATGCCGCAGCCCGTCTGGTGTTCAACCTTCCCAAGTTCTCTCACGTCACCCCGCTCCTCCGCACACTCCACTGGCTTCCAGTTGAAGCTCGCATCTGTTACAAGACCATGGTGCTTGCCTATGGAGCTGTGAGGGGAACGGCACCTCCGTACCTTCAGGCTCTGATCAGTCCCTACACCCAAACGAGGGCATTGCGTTCATCCACCTCTGGCCTGCTGGCTCCCCTTCCTCTGCGGAAGCATAGTTCCCGCTCAGCCCAGTCAAAACTGTTCGCTGCTCTGGCACCCCAATGGTGGAACAAGCTCCCTCACGACGCCAGGACAGCGGAGTCACTCACCACCTTCCGGAGACATTTGAAACCCCACCTCTTTAAGGAATACCTGGGATAGGATAAAGTAATCCTTCTACCCCCCCCCCCCCCCCTCTTTAAAAATATAAAATAAAAGATAAAAAATTAATTTAAAAAATATATATATTTGAAAAATAGAAGAAAAATATATTGGTAAAGTGGTTATCCCACTGGTTATAGGGTGAATGCACCAATTTGTAAGTCGCTCTGGATAAGAGCGTCTGCTAAATGACGTAAATGTAAATGTAATACAACCCAGTTCGGGTGAATGGGTCCTGGGATACAGGGAGCACTGCAAAGCCCCCCAACACCACGGTTGGTGTATAAGTTTGTCTACCTCAGAACAAACTGGGACCTGTTAGGTGTTTTCTATTCTGTTGTGTTTTCAGTGGGAAGCCGTTGAATAATTGACTGCTCTAGGAAATGCTTTGTTGAGTTCACTAACTGGCATTGATGTTGAATCATCATGCCTGGTTTGTTTTGCCACCATTCTGTTGGGGCACCATTTCCCCTCCAATGTTATAATGGCTTGGCATTATCAAAATAGGTCTGATCAATGGACAAAATGTCAAATTTGATTTGAGGTGGTTTAGTTACATTACAGTTGGTAAGAGATATTGAGTGCCATTAAGAGTGGGGAAGTAGAGAGTAAGAGGTAGAAAGATAGAAAATAGAAAAAAGGGAGACTCCAGACCGCAGCGAGGGTGCAGGGGAGTCTTTCTCACCATGACAACCAGGAGGGGGAATCTGAGTGCAATCATTGGTCGGATCAACCACTAAGATCCTCCCATGCACTCATAATATACAGAACACTGTTTCACAAATCAACATTCTACTATTATTCAAAGTTCTATCCAAAGGTGTGAGAAGAGGGGTTAAAACACCAGTTACTGTAAATGACATAGTAAGTTGCAACTTTGATATATGTGGATAAAATGTCATTTTTATATGACAATTAGAGTTACCTAAGGGTTACTACAAGCTTCACTTCATTGATCTACATGTGTGTGTGCGTCTGTGTGGAGTGGGATTTTTGGAGCAGCAGACACCTTTTGGTAACATGATATCCTCGACGGTCAAACTTCCATTCACAAGTGGACGATAGTAACGTTTTTTATTTTTTATTTCCATTTGGTAAAAACAAAGAAGAGTCGCCTTCCCTTGCTAGTGTTAACCAGCCCCCAGTGTCCAGTCAGGAGCGCGAAGTCATGAGCTCTGCTGGTCAGGCTACTGCGTAGCAACCTAGCGGTCCCAAAAGCCCTGATCTGCCCTTGAAAATCTATGTACACTGAACAAAAATATGAACGCAACATGTAAAGCATTGGTCTCATGTTTCATGAGCTGAAATAAAAGATCCCCGAAATGTTCCATACACACAAAAAGCTAATTTCTCTCAAATGTTGAGCACAAATTTGTATACATCCTGTTAGTGAGCATTTCTCCTTTGCAAGATAATCCATCCACCTGACAGGTGTGGCATATCAAGAAGCTGATTAAACAGCATGATCATTACACAGGTGCATCTTGTGCTGGGGACAATAAAAAGCCACTCTAAAATGTGTGGTTTTGTCACACAACAAACACAATGCCACAGATGTCTCAAGTTTTGAAGGAGCATGCAATTGGCATGCTGACTGCAGGAATGTCCACCAGAGCTGTTGCCAGAGAATGTAATGTTAATTTCTCTACCATAAGCCGTCTCCAATGTCATTTCAGAGAATTTGGCAGTACGTCCAACCGGCCTCACAATCGCAGACCACGTGTAATCACACCAGTCCAGGACCTCCACATCCGGCTTCCTCACCTGCGGAATCGACTGAGACCAGCCACCCGGACAGCTGATGAAACTGTGGGTTTGCACAATCAAATACTTTATTCACAAACTGTCAGAAACCGTCTCACACATTAATCCTGTTTCAACTGTACCGGGCAAATGGCGTTGTGTGGGCGAGCGGTTTGCTGATGTCAACTGTGTGAACAGAGTGCCCCATAGTGGCGGTGGGGTTATGGTAGGGCAGGCATAAGCTACGGACAACGAACACAATTGCATTTTATCGATGGCACTTTGAATGCACAGAGATACCGTGACGAGATCCCATTGTCGTGCCATACATCACCTGATGTTTCAGCATGATAATGCATGGCCCCATATTGCAAGGATCTGTACACAGTTCCTGGAAGCTGACAATGTCCCTATTCTTCCATGCCCTGCATACTCATTGATGTTTGGGATGCTCTGGATTGACATGTACGAAAGCGTGTTTCAGTTCCTGACAATATCCAACAACTTCGCACAGCCATTGAAGAGGAGTGGGACAACATTCCACAGGTCACAATCAACAGCCTGATCAACTCTATGCAAAGGAGATGTGTCACGTTTCATTAGGCAAATGGTGGTTACACCAGATACTGACTGGTTTTCTGATGCACGCCCCTACCTTAAAAAAAAAGGTATCTGTGACCAACAGAATGTTGTGCCATTCAGCCCTATTCAGCTATATGGCACGCTTCAAATTCAAATAATTCCGGCTTCATGCAGCATCGGGAGTTTTCCATATCAATATGTGGATGATGTCAGCGCTATCACTGGTTTTAATGTCTATGGTAGTAGTTAGCTGGCAGCCTGGCTAGCTGGTTTTAGCCTGACTAAAAACATAGCACGCTAGCTAGCCTTTTTAGCTTCCCACATATCCATATGACATAATCAGATTTATAATACAAAAATATGCCCTGGCTAATATTTTTACACTTGACGGTGCAACCTAAAACATTCTCCCAGTTGGTTTTCTGCTTGTGTATTCATTCCCATATCAGCTAAAAATAGAACGTCATCATCTTTTAGTCACTGAGAAAAAAGCACATGGCTAGCTAGTTGGCTTCACCAGGTTCTACCATTTCACAATAGCCTGTAATCACTAGTTATTAGAAAAATAGCTTTTTGGGTGGATTCTTGGTTTACTGTTTGAACAGTCCCTGAGATTATATTTGGTTATCAATGCAAATTATATAGATCATATCAAGGAACCAAGCGACAACATTGCCCCCACGGCTGCGGAAGAAATGATACGGCATGTCTTTTCAGGTAGTAAAAAAGTATGTTGAATGCCAGAGTGTATTATAAGGAGCCACCCCTTTTGTGACGAAAAACAACATCGCAACACTGTGCTAAGCTCCGAATCTTGCGTCTCCGTAAAGCTTGTGGAAAGCTTAAGGAGCCCCACCAGCATTGTTGTTCTCTAGCCAACTCCCTTTAAACTGCTGATAAAATGAGTTTGACTGGGCATCTAACAGCCACGTAAATAAACAATTAAAACTAGGAATGCAAGATGAAGTGCTGGCTCACACACACACAGACTCACAGACACACAGACACACAAACACACACACACACCACACACACTAGTCATAAGGGACAAGCAATATCTTCAATCCGCATAGCCATTAGGAAAACGTAATGTTATGACTATTACTACTGATCCCTGAAGGAGTTAAAATATACTATGGGGAGTCTAACTCTTGCGACTTCTGTTGAAGGAACTAAAATCACGCCTAACAAGGCCAATGAAATCCGCGCCACGCTGGAAGCCCCGCCTTCCACAGGTGATAAGCATGAGGCTGGGATTCATTCCTTCAATATAATACCGCTCTTCACTGAGTGCGGGGCCATCAGGGAACAGTAGTTATAGTCATAACGTTTACATTTCCTTTCAGTCAGTCAACTTTGGTACAACATACTATGGGGAAATGGAATCCCGCCCCAAGCCGACCCCAACGGATAATAAATGAAATGGCCCATGGCAGACCACCCAGACCTGACCCCGCAAGATGCAGCAGTCTGGGTATTGCGCACATAGCGCGCTGCCTAGTGACCTTCACCTTTCCCAGCTGTAGCACACTGTGGGCTACACTGGGAGCAGTGACTTCCAAGCGATAAGTGTGTGGTGATGCCCAACTCGCCGCAGCAGAAATATCCCCTACAGTCAACCCAAGACGCTGCCAGACATCTGTCGGCAGGTAGCCTAGCGGTTAAGAGTGTTGGACTAGTAACCGAAAGGTTGCTGGTTCTAATCCCTGAGCCGACTAGGTGAAAGATCTGTCAATGTGCTCTTGAGCAAGGCACTTAAACCTAATTGCTCCTGTAAATCGCTTTGGATAGGAGCTTCTGCTAAATGACTACAATGTAAATGGTGGAGTGGGTACACCGCTGGGTAACCCTTGCCCCCTGCTGCTATACGCCAGGGAGATAGCCTCCACAATCCAGTGAGAGAAACACTGCCTAGACAGCTGGATTAGCAAAACAGACAAAAAGCAACGTCACCTTAAGTGTCGCCAGGGGCGAACTGGGTACAGGAAGGGTGTATGGATAACGCATGGAGATCCCAACGCGTTTAGTCAAAGCCAAAGCCAAAGCCAAAGCCACGAGCAGGGTGGTCCTGTAGGAGAGGATCTTTAGATCCACAGCCTCCAGTGGATCCAAAGGGGGCATCACACAGAGCATCCAAAAGCCTTTCGGACTGAATAGCAACAATCACGTTCGGCGGTAAACCTCTAGCCGTCAGATTGGATCTCTCAGGGGCCAAGCCCACAGATCCCAAATCTCTTACCGAGGGTGCCAAACCTGCCCGTGTGCCTGGGACAACAGAACCCTGCGCAATGGGAGTTGTCACGGGACCCCGACAACAGGCGAAAGATCTCCGTGAACCGAGTTAGCTAACCTGGCTAGCACGCTATGCAGCACTTGTTAGCTAGCCTGGTCTCGAAAGTCTATGTAGGACCGGATCATAGATAAGTCTGTATCGATAAGTCTGGGAAGAGAGGCAAGCGTTGCTTAACCAAGGCAGACACAGGCGGCAGGGGGATACCCACAGAACCTAGTCACCCTCTCTCTTCAAGCAGCCTCCAGTAACCGGCGACAGAGTGCACAGGAGCCAGGAGACATTTGACCCGACCAACGACCCAATCCATCTCCACGTCCCACAACTCAGACTCAGCCGAGGTACGGGCACCCGGGAGAGGAAGTAATTATATAAAACACCAAGCCCCCTAAAGAATGCTACACGACTGTCAAGAGAACCTGCGCCGCAGACTATTAGGGAAACAGTGTCAGCCGTCCCCTAGTCCCGCACACGAACTGATTCGAGCGAGGGCAGCCTGAGCATGCATGCACCAAGCCGAGACATACAAGACAACAAACGTGAGTATCTTTCTGTCGCGTTAGCCATCTTACTTATTGCTATGGCCAGGCCAAGCAATCCAAAGAATAACTAATTGTCTGTGATTAGGAAACTTATGAGATTCATGCAAACAATGTCCAGGGGGTGAGCACGCTCTATCACTAAGGTACAGTTTAGTGCAATGTAAGACAGTCTCGTGTTCAACTTGTTTTAGTAGTGTGAATCGTTCCTGTTCACACCGAGGTGAAGAGCGGTATAATTGAAGGAATGGATCTGAGCCTCACACTTATCACCTGTGAAAGGCGGGGCTTCCAGCGAGGCCTGGATTTCATTGGCCTTGTCAGGCGTGATTTTAGTTCCATCAACTGAAGTCGCGAGAGTGTGACTCCCCATAGTATGTTGTTCCGAAGTTCACTGACTGAAAGGGAACTGGGTCCATTTCTGTGTATGAAAACTGGTATGTGTCAGTGCAATGCTCACTTCTATCTGTAATAGTGTATGCGATAAGACATTGCACAGGATTGACACTGTCACCCCAGGAGTTACAGTAGCAATCTGCATGTCACTGTCCTTGCACTCCTACACAGTGGAGACAAACCTAATTTTAAACTGGGAGACTATATAGGGCACACAGAAATCTGTGTAAAAGAGAAAGAGAAGCCAACGATCCATGGCAGAGTTTAGAGTCAGAAGACAATGGCATGTCTTCACCCTAAAACCCAGAGCGTGCACACACACATGGCAAACAGACACACATACACAGAGAGAGGCATGGCCAAAACACAGGTACAGCAAACATACACATGTAAACACATGATTGGACTGTGATGTAGCATTTTGAGACGTTTTCAATCGAGTGTCTACGCTGTATGAGTAACCTTCCCCCCTCCCTCCCTACCATCCACTGGCTCTGCATTTGGCTTCTTCTGCAGCCACCTACCATGACCTTCCCCTCCCCCCAAAGGAAATACAAATGTAAATGTGATAGTAGATTATGGCTTGGGGGTAGAAGCTGTTGAGAAGCCTTTTGGACCTAGACTTGGCGCTCCGGTACCGCTTGCCATGCGGTAGCAGAGAGAACAGTCTATGACTAGGGTGGCTGGAGTCTTTGACAATTTTGAGGGCCTTCCTCTGACACCACCTGATCTGGGGACCCATGCCAAGTCTCCTGAGGGGGAATAGGCTTTGTCGTGACCTCTTCACGACTGTCTTGGTGTGTTTAGACCATGATAGTTTGTTGTTGATGTGAACTTGAAGCTCTCAACCTGTTCCACTACAGCCCCGTCGATGAGAATGGGGGCGTGCTCAGTCCTATTTTTTTTCCTGTAGTCCACAATCATCTCCTTTGTCTTGACCACGTTGAGGAAGAGGTTGTTATCCTGGCACCACACGGCCAGGTCTCTGACCTCCTCCCTATAGGCCAGTGTTCTTCAATTCCGGTCCTGGAGGGCCGAAACACCTCTGTTTTTCATCCTCTCCTTCTAATCAGGGGCTAATTCAGACCTGGTACACCAGGTGAGTGCAATTACCTACCAGGTAGAAATAAAAAACAGAAGTGTTTCGGCCCTCCAGGACCGGAATTGAAGAACCCTGCTATAGGCTATCTCATCGTTGTCGGTGATCAGGCCTACCACTGTTGTGTCGTCGTCAAACTAAATAATGGTGTTGGAGTCGTGCCTGGCCATGCAGTCATGGGTGAACAGGGAGTACAGGAGGGGACTGAGCACGCGCACCTGAGGGGTCCCCGTGTTGAGGATCAGCGTGGCAGATGTGTTGTTACCTACCCTTACCACCTGGGGGTGGCCCGTCAGGAAGTACAGGGTCCAGTTGCAGAGGGAGGTGTTTAGTCCCAAGATCCTTAGCTTAGTGATGAGCTTTGAGGGCACTATGGTGTTGAACGCTGAGCTGTAGTCAATGAATAGCATTCTCCCGTAGGTGTTCCTCTTGTCCAGGTGGGAAAGACTAGTGTGGAGTGCAATAGAGATCGCATCATCTGTGGATCTGTTGGGGTGGCATGCAAATTGGAGTGGGTCTAGAGTTTCTGGGATAATGGTGTTGATGTGAGCCATGACCAGTCTTTCAAAGTACTTCATGGCTACAGACGTGAGTGCTACGGGTCGGTAGTCATTTAGGCAGGTTATCTTAGTGTCCTTGGGCACAGGGACTATGGTGGTCTGCTTGAAACATGTTGGTATTACAGACTCAGTCAGGGATATGTTGAAAATGTCAGTGAAGACACTTGCCAGTTGGTCAGCGCATACTCGGAGTACACGTCCTGGTAATCCGTCTGGCCCTGCGGCCTTGTGAATGTTGACCTGCTTAAAAGTCTTACTCACATCGGCTACGGAGAGCGTGATCACATAGTCATCCGGAACAGCTGATGCTCTCATGCATGCCTCAGTGTTGTTTGCCTCGAAGCGAGCATAGAAGTGATTTAGCTCATCTGGTAGGCTTATGTCAATGGGCAGGTCGCGGTTGTGCTTCCCTTTGTAGTCTGTAATAGTTTTCAAGCCCTGCCACATCCGACGAGCGTCAGAGCCGGTGTAGTACGATTCAATCTTAGTCCTGTATTGACTCTTTGCCTGTTTGATGGTTCGTCGGAGGGCACAGCGGGATTTCTTATAAGTGTCCGGGTTAGAGTCCCGCTCCTTGAAAGCAGCAGCTCTACCCTTTAGCTCAGTGCAGATGTTGCCTGTAATCCATGACTTCTGGTTGGGGTATGTACGTACGGTCACTGTGGGGACGACGTCATTGATGCACTTATTGATGAAGCCAGTGACTGATGTGGTGTACTCCTCAATGCTATCTGAAGAATCCCGGAACATATTCCAATCTGTGCTAGCAAAACAGTCCTGTAGCTTAGCATCTGCGTCATCTGACCACTTTTTTTATTAACCGAGTCACTGGTGCTTCCTGCTTTAGTTTTTGCTTATAAGCAGGAATCAGGAGGATAGAGTTATGGTCAAATTTGCCAAATGGAGGGCGAGGGAGAGCATTGTATGCGTCTCTGTGTGTGGAGTAAAGGTGGTCTAGAGTTTTTTTTCCTCTGGTTGCACATTTAACATACTGGTAGAAATTAGGTAGAATGGATTTAAATTTCCCTGCATTAAAGTCCCCGGCCACTAGGAGCGCTGCCTCTGGATGAGCGTTTTCCTGTTTACTTATGACCTTATACAGCTCATTGAGTGCAATCTTAGTTCCAGCATCGGTTTGTGGTGGTAGATAGACAGCTACGAAAAATATAGTAAATAGTGTGGTCTACAGCTTATCATGAGACCCTCTACCTCCGACGAGCAAAACCTTGAGACTTCCTTAGTGTTAGATTCATCTGGCTAAGACACCTTAGTTTTAAGTCATGAAAAAGAGGTGTCCCACTTTAGTGGTAGTTCCTTGCCTGTATTCGTTCACCCCTACACACAGGGTTGTCGAGCACCCCAAAAATATAAGGGGGCACAAAGTAAGTGTGGATGGCTGAAAGGTTAGGCCCCCCCGTAAGTTGGAGAATTTTGCTTTTTTCAAACACATGAAACTGATTTTTCCTACAATCTAGAGCCACGATCATTATGCTTAATTCTATGTAAAAAATATGTATATATTTCTGCATATCTAAGCATACCTCTTGAGCTGTCTGCATCCTCCTGACTGGAGGTTCTTATTTTTAAAGAAAATAAATATGCATCTCTGCTAGGGCTGTCGTGGTCAGGAAATGTAGTCAGCCGGTGATTGTCAAGCAAATAACTGCCGGTCTCACGGTAATTGACCGTTAATTAACATAAATACATTTAGCATCTCCAAGCCATTTTAAAATATCTAATAAATCCATGTAATATAGCCTACACCTTCACAATAAATCCATTATTTATGTTAGACAGGTCTAAAGAAGCATGATATGAAGAAAATGTAGTCTATTTCAGAAGAAAATAATAGCATACTCTGAGTTGTCCTTATGTTAGGTCCTGATGTGGCTATGCCAAATGGCTTTGGGCTACGCTAGTTAATTTAGCAGACAAGATTTGCTTATAATTCCGTGGCATTATTTTATATTATTTTATAGTGTGAAGAATAAAATTGAACAAAGATGAATAAAATATAAATATTTTTTGAGGGAGTGCACACATTCTGTGTTGAGCGGTTAACAAAAAAATAGGTACTCCTATATGCTTAATGTAGAATTCTTAATGGAATTTTAGTTGTTCTACAAACGTGGGGCTAATTGTTTTGATTTTTAATACATTGTGAGGCTGCATGATGAGAATCTAATGATGATTTGAAAAAAGTTGCTTGAAAGGCATGAGCGCTGCTTTGTTTTTTGCGCAGGCTTTACACACTCCAATAGTCTCTCATTCACCATTTGACAAGCACTTGATAATGCCTCGAATTTCCCGGCGGCATCCCCTTTGTGGCCATAATGCACCCTAAAAAAATCCATGCCTTTTGCGGCCCGGAGTTCTGCATTGTGCCCTTCATGTGATCGGGTCTTTCTCACAGGCTATAAGTGAAGACAGTCATATTGGTGACGCAACTGCGCGCGACCTTATCCAATTCAGAAAAAGCACTAGCCTATGTCAATCTACTATCCCCCACAGTACAAAAGTCGACCTATTCTATTCTGTGCAATAAATAAATATTCCAAACATTGTCTGGGACAGTTGTTGGATGCGATAGATCCCAAATTAATGCAACCACTAGCATCAAAAAATATTTTTAATGCAATGTGGCTGACGTAACAGATCAGAACGTTTAGCTTTCTTCACATTATAAGCGCAGCAATGCGCACATGGTAGTAGGCTATAAGCGCAAATGTTCCATTCAGCGGAAAATACCATCATCAAAAGTGACCACAAATGCAATTATGCATGTAATGCTTTTATTATAAAGGTGCATTTTTATGGTGAAAATTATCTTCCCCAAACTTGAAACTCACATGCTGCTTAGATAAGCCAGGTAGGCTCTACACCCCTTGTAAAGCAGATTAATGTGCTTAATTTTAAGAAATTATTTAGGGCTAGGCTACATGAGGTGTGCGACAATGATTTGAAAAAGTCGCAAAAGAAAGGCATTGTTTCTTATTCTGGGCATCATTCACAAGTGATAATATATAATTCACAAGTGATAGGCTAATATTGTCACCCATCAGACTATTCTTGATTTAATCTTGTCTTTACATATTGTCACACCTCCTCCCGTTGCTCCCCTCCGGCGCTCTGATTCGCCGGTCTACTGAGCCACCGGTCTGAGCGCACCACCTCGGCAACACCGGAATGGAAATCCAACACACCCTAATCACCTCCAGCGCACCTGCACCTCATCATCTCATCACCACCCCTATATAGCCCTGGACTGTTTAGTATTGTGTTGTGTGTGATTGTTAGTGTCTTGTCGAATACTCGCTCTTTGTTGTTCTCTTGCTCAGTGTTAAGTAAACCTTTACATTGTTGATTCCTGCATCTGCGTCCTGCCTCTTCGGATCCTCAGTACGTCACGTCACGTCACCCCTTCACCGGATCGTCTTGACATTGCCCTGGCTCAGACTACACAACCCCACCATCAATTGGATAACCAAGAGGATCACAGCCTGGTCCCCCTCATGCCGGAGGACCTGCCTGCCGGTGGTTTGTTGTTCCACGTTAGTGGAGAGTCCGGAGTCCGCCCTCCAGCCCAACATTCCATGTGAGTACGCAGATCTCTCCGATGTCTTCTCTGCCTCCAAGGCAAAGTGTCTCTCTCCTCACAGGCCCTGAGACTGTGCCATTGACCTGCTGGAGGGACAACACCCCCCAAGAGTCGCATTTACTCCCTTTCCAGAGCGGAGACTGAGGCCATGGAGAAGTATGTGGCGGAGACCCTGAAACGGGTTCATGAGACGCTCTACCTCTCCTGCCTCCACCAGCTTCTTCTTCGTGGCCAAAAAGGACTGAGACCGTGCATTGACTACCGGGGGCTGAACGCAGTCACCACCAAGTACCGGTACCCCCTCCCTCTGGTTCCGTCGGCCATCGAGCAGCTGCGAGGGGCCCGGTACTTTACCAATTTGGACCTGAGGATTGCTTACAACCTGATCCGAATCCGGGAAGGAGACGAGTGGAAGACGGCATTCAGCACTACCTCAGGCCACTATGAATACTGCGTCATGCCTTACGACCTCGCCAACGCACCTTCTGTGTTCCAGTCCTTCGTCAATGACGTGTTCCGAGACATGCTGAGTAGACAGGTGGTGGTGTACATCGACGATATCCTGATCTACTCGGCTACGTTCGAGGAGCACGTCAGAGACGTCAGAGCGGTCTTACTCCGCCTCCGGGAACATGGCCTGTTGGTGGAATTCGCATTTATCCCCCTTTACCAACAGGCCATCTCCTTCCTGGGATAGAGGATCAGTCCTCAGGGGGTGTTCATGGAAAGAGTGAAGACGGACGCCGTCAGGTTATGGCCAGTCCCCACCACCATCAAGGGCCTACAGAGCTTCTACCGGCGTTTCATCAGGTCCTTCAGCTCCATAGCCACCCCGCTCACCTCTCTGCTTAAGGGGGCCCTCAGAAGCTGGCCTGGAACCCTGAGGCTGACGCTTTCTTCAAGAGGCTGAAGGAGAGGTTCACCACAGCGCCCCTCCTAAAACACCCAGATCCAGCTTGTCCTTTCATCCTGGAGGTGGACGCATCTGAGAAGGGCGTGGGTGGGGTCCTCTCCCAGCGGCAAGGTAAGCCAGAGAAAATGTATCCCTGTGCCTTTTTCTCGAAAAACCTTACCCCCGCAGTGAGGAACTATGGAGTTGGTGACAGGGAGCTGTTGGCGGTGGCTGGAGGGCGCAGTCCATCCATTCCGGATTCTCACTGACCACCGGAATTTGGAGCACATAGGAGCAGCAAAACTTATTAACTCTCGTCAAGCCAGGTGGGCCCAATTTCTTACTCGCTTTCAGTTTATTCTGTCCTACCGCCCAGGATCCCAGAATGTGAAATCCGACGCACACTCTAGGATGCACCATACCAGAGAACGGAAGGATCTGGGGGGTCCTATCCTGCCTCCGTCTCTCATCGTGGCACCTGTCGTTTGGGATGTGGACGAAGATATCCGCCTGGCGGCTCAGGAGGACCCAGCGCCTGCCAACTCCCCTCCGGGCACGTGTACTCACTCACTCACGTCATTTAGCAGACGCTCTTATCCAGAGCGACTTACAGAAGCAATTAAGGTTAAGTGCCTTGCTTAAGGGCACATCGACAGATTTTTCACCTAGTCGGCTCGGGGATTAGAACCAGCGACCTTTCGGTTACTGGCACAACGCTCTTACCCACTAAGCTACCTGTCGCTCCTAAAAATAATGTATTTTTCATACTGGCCCCCCGTGGGAATCGAACCCACAACCCTGACGTTGCAAACACCATGCTCTACCAACTGAGCTACATCCCTGCCAGCCATTCCCTCCCCTACCCTGGACGACGCTGGGCCAATTATGCGCCGCCCCATGGGTGTCCCGGTCGCGGCCGGCTACGACAGAGCCTGGATTCGAACCAGGATCTCTAGTGGCACAGCCTTAGACCACTGCGCCACTCGGGAGTCTGTATGTACCCACCAGGCTCCGTGACCGCCTGCTGATCTGGACGCACACCACCCTTACGGCAGGGCACTCCGGTAGGACGCGCACCGTACATTCTCTCTCACAAAAATACTGGTGGCCCACCTTGGCTACTGATGTCTCCCGCTATATTAACTCCTGTTCCATATGTACCCAAACGAAGACATCTCAGAACGCTCCGGCAGGCAGACTAGTTCCTCTCCCAGTGCCTCAGCGACCTTGGTCACACCTGTCCATAGACTTTGTCACTGACCTCCCACGTTCTGATGGCTTCACCACGGTCCTGGTGGTCGTAGATCGGTTCTCCAAATCATACAGTTTTTTTGCCACTAACTGGTCTTCCTTCTGCTCTCCAGGTTGCTGAGGTCCTGTTCCAACAGGTTTTCCGGCATTATGGACATCGTCTCAGACCGTGGTCCCCAATTCACCTCCTGAGTGTGGAAGGCTTTCCTGGAGATCATTGGGGCCACGGCCAGCCTCACTTCCGGGTATAGGCCTCAGTCGAATGGGCAGGTGGAGCGAATGAACCAGGAGCTGGGGAGGTTTCTTCGTTGCCACTGTCAGGACCGGCAGGGTGAGTGGGTGGGGTTTCTTCCCTGGGCAGAATATGCCCAGAACTCCCTCGTTCACTCCTCTACGGGGCTCACTCCCTTCCAGTGCATCCTGGGGTACCAGCCGGCCCTGGCCCCTTGGACATCCAGCCAGACCGATGCGCCCGCTGTCGGCGAGTGGTTCCGCAGGGCCGGACAGGTCTGGGACGCCGCCCATGTCCATCTCCAGAGGGCCATTCGTCGGCAGAAGGACCAAGCCGGCCGCCACCGCAGTGAGGCCCCCGTATTCCAGCCTGGTGATCGTGTCTGGCTGTCCACTAAAAACCTCCCTCTCCACCTGCCCTGCAAGAAACTGAGCCCCCGGTTTGTGAGGCCGTTCAAGGTCCTCCGGTGGATAAATTAGGTACCGGCTGCTCCTTTCCCCTCACTACTGTGTCTCACCCACTTTTCATGTGTCTCTCCTCAGGCCGGTGGTTCCTGGTCCTCTGGCGGATGCCGTCCCCTCCGCCCCTGGACATTGACAGGAGTCCGGCGTATGCGGTGTGGGACCTGCTGGACTCCAGGTTCCGTGGTGGACGGCTCCGTTACCTGGTGGACTGGGAGGGGTATGGTCCTGAGGAGAGGAGCTGGGTTCCGGCTGGGGACGTTCTGGACCCCAACCTAATTCGGGACTTCCACCGTCGCCACCCTGACCGGCCCGCTCCTCGTCCTCGAGGTCGTCCTCCTGGCCGGCGACGTCCTGCGTCCGGGGAGTGGGGAGGGGGGTACTGTCACATCTCCTGCTGTTGCTCCCCTCCGGTGCTCTGATTCGCCGGTCTACTGAGCCACCGGTCTGAGCGCACCACCTCGGCAACACCGGAATGGAAACCCAACGCACCCTAATCACCTCCAGCACACCTGCACCTCATCATCTCATCACCACCCCTATATAGCCCTGGACTGTTCAGTGTTGTGTTGTGTGTGACTGTTAGTGTCTTGTCGTGTACTTGCTCTTTGTTGTTCTCTTGCTCAGTGTTAAGCAAACCTTTACATTGTTGATTCCTGCGTCTGCGTCCTGCCTCTTCATATGCGCAGTACTCGTCACACATATACCAAATAATATATGTGTGAAATTTGTTTTGATTTAGAATGGACCATTATTATGCACCTGTATCGAAACAGGGGCAGCGGGAAAACATACATGTCGTCTATGCACTGAAATAGCGAATGGAGGACGCTTTTCCCCGTGGTTTATTTTCATGCCAGTCAAGTAGGCTATACTCCTGTTGTAAATATAAGCAATGTGCTCAATATTAGGAAAGTTGAGAAATAAATATAGTTGGTCTAGCCTATAGAAAGCTGATGGGGTCCTCATCTTTTTATTAGCGGCCACCACTCTGTTTTCTCACGCAATTGCATAGCCTATAGAAATGTTGCGCAACATGAGCTCATGGCCTCTCATGAAGTGTTTGATTAGATTTTCGAATACATTTGCATTGATGTCAGAGTGATTAGAGGGACAATAGAGTGCTGAGTACCAGGCAGTTAGCAAGTTTGGTAGGCTACTAATGACCAGCAGCAGCATCAGAGCTTGGAGAAGCCTAATTACATGTGGAATTTGACTGCCTTCATGACTCGTGACCGCCGGTGTGGCGGTAATACAGTCACCGCAACAGCCCTAATCTATGCTACATTTAGTTATTATTTGCTTTTCTGAAGTCTACAAACCTTGCCAGCAGGCATGCCAGCTAAGATAGTAAGACAAGCTAGCTACTCATAACTTGATTGATAGCCTGAAATGGTTTCTTGCTAGCTAGTTATGAGGTTGGGAGATTGGGAACCTATTTAGGCTAACTAAAGCCAACTTCATAAAATTGCTAATTGGCTTTTTTTTAAAACAGGACAAATCTGAGGGTGCACGTGACCCTGTGCCCCCTATGGGCATGACGCCTCTGCCTACACACCTCTCGCTTACACACGTACACGTGCGCACGCACGCACACACACACACACACACACACACACACACACACACACACACACACACACACACACAGCCCATTAAAGGTCCAATGCAGACGTTTTTATCTCAATATCAAATAATTTCTGGGTAACAATTAAGTACATTACTGGTCAAAAGGTCTGGGTAACAATTAAGTACATTAATGGTCAAAAGAAACAAAAATGTATAATTTAACTAGGACTGGGAGTGGTCTGAGTGGGGAGTGGAAAACTAGCTGTTATATGCAAAGAGGTTTGGAACTCTCTTTCTTACTGGTCTATAAAAAATATACCGCCTGGTTATGTCACCAGGCAGGCTAAAACTCCATCCCACCAACACAGCTTGAATTTTCAGGTGGTCTTTTCTAACAGCTCTTACAAAAAAGGGCATTATCATCATTTTCACAATTTCACAATATTATTCCAACCTCATAGTGTGGAAATACATATATTACAGGAAAATAAAGTTTTTTTACTGCACTGTTCTGTTGATAACTTCTAGCAACCTCACAGATGTTTTCACCTTCATTCGTCTACCCTCTCTCTCACACTTTCTTTGTCTCTCTTTTGCTGTTGGACACAAATGGGTCAGAGGCAACTGGTTGATGGAAATGGGAATTTTAGCAGGTCAATGGGGAAATAAGGAAAGATTAATGAAAAAATGGTGGGCCAACACGGTCTGGAGTGAAGGAGGAGACGCGCTGGACAACTACGGGTGTTCGCTCGGGCTGTCTTCGATCACCCCCCCCCCCCGACGTTGGTGATCGGGAGCTGTTGGCTGTGGTCAGAGCCCTGACCACATGGAGGCACTGGCTCGAGGGGTCGAAACACCCTTTCCTCGTCTGGACTGTAACCTGGAGCACATCCGGGCAGCGAGGAGGCTGAACCCTCGCCAGGCCAGGTGGGCCTTATTCTTCACCCGGTTTGATTTCACGTTGTCATACATACCAGGTACTAGGAACGTGAAGGCAGACATGCTGTCACGGCTGTACGACACAGAGGAGAGGCCCATAGACAACACCCCAATACTCCCGGCCTCCCGCATTGTGGCGCCGGTAGTGTGGCGGTGGATGCGGACATAGAGCGGGCGTTACACACAGAGCCGTCTCCACCTCAGTGCCCAGCTGGCCTGCGGTACGTGCCGTCTCTCGTCCATGACCGTCTTATCTATTGGGCACACACGTCTCCCTCCTCTGGTCATCCAGGTATCGGTCGTACAGTGCGCTGTCTGATCGGGAAGTTCTGGTGGCCTACCTTGGCTAAGGACATGAGGGTGTATGTCTCGTCCTGCTCGGTGTGCGCCCAGAGTAAGGCACCTAGGCACCTCCCAGCGGGTAAGTTACATCCCTTACCAGTTCCACAACGGCCATGGTCCCACTTGTCTATTGACTTCCTAACCAATCTTCTTCTCTCTCAGGGTAACACTACCATCCTGGTCATTGTGGACCACTTTTCTAAAGCCTGCCGCCTCCTTCCTCTGCCCAGTCTCCCAACAGCTCTGCAAACTGCGGAGGCTCTGTTTACTCATGTCTTCCGGCACTACGGGGTGCCAGAGGACATTGTGTCTGACCGGGGTCCCCAGTTTACGTCCAGGGTCTGGAAGGCGTTCATGGAACATCTGGGGGTCTCTGTCAGCCTGACCTCTGGGTTTCACCCCGAGTCTAATGGGCAGGTGGAACGGGTGAATCAGGATGTGGGTAGGTTCCTGCGGTCCTACTACCAGGACCGGCCAGGGGAATGGTCGGTGTTCTTGCCATGGGCCGAATATGCCCAGAACTCTCTCCGCCACTCCTCCACTAACCTAACTCCCTTTCAATGTGTCTTAGGGTATCAGCCGGTTCTGGCACCGTGGCATTAGAGTACTGTCACGACTTCCTCCGAAGCTGCCTTCTCTCCTTGTTTGGGCAGGCTTCTGCGTTTGTCGTCACCAGCCTTCTAGCCACTGCCACTCCTCATCTCATCATTCCATTGGTTTTGTCTTGTTTATTACACACACCTGGTTCATATCTCCTCATTAGTACCTGTATAAGTGTTCCCTTTGCCCCCCTGTCTTTGTGTGTGATTAGTTATTGTGGAGGTGACTCTAGCTCGGTGGAGCTACTTTGTATTTTGTATCGCCGGGATATTCACCCGTGTGCCTTGTTTTTCTACAGTGCGCCGTATTTCCCGCACTGGAGTGTTTTACCGCTGTGTTCCTGAATAAACCATATATTCTGTGATTTACCATCCTGCGCCTGACTCCGTCCAAAATCACCCATTACACTAGGCCACTCAGGAACATTCAATGTCATCTTGGTAAGCAACACTGGTGTATATTTGGCCTTGTGTTTTAGGTTATTGTCCTGCTAAAAGGCAGTGGTGTAAAGTACTTAAGTAAAAATACTTTAAAGTACTACTTAAGTACTTTTTTGGGTATCTGTACTTTACTTTACTATTTATATTTTTGACAACATTTACTTTACTACATTCCTAAAGAAAATAATGTAATTTTTATCCATACATTTTCCCTGACACCCAAAAGCACTCGTTACATTTAGAATGCTTAGCAGGACAGGAACATGGTCCAATTCACACACATCAAGAGAACATCCCTGTCACGCTCTGGCTCCGGGACTGTGTATTTTGAGCCAGGGTGTGTTCATTTGGTTGTGTTGTATTTGGTTGTGTTTCATTGTTTGGTCGTGTGACTCCCAATCAGTGGTAACGAGTGTCAGCTGTCGGCTCGTTATCTCTGATTGGGAGCCATATTTAAACTGTCAGTGTTCACCTTAGTGTTGTGGGTTTTTGTTCCTTGTCAGTCATTGTAACGGAGGACTTCACGTTTCGTCATTGTTTGTTGTTTTCGTGTTTAGGCTTTAATTTAATAAAGTCATGTTCACCTTCAACGCTGCGCATTGGTCCTCCTCATTAGACGATCGTGACAGAAAAACCCACCAAGATGGGACCAAGCAGCGTGTCCAGGAGCCGTCGCCAGGGAGATCCCTCACAGATCTCCTTCGCCTCCTGGACTGGGTCAAGCCGAGTGAGGAGGAGAAGGGCTTGACACTATGGCAGAAGGGCGAGAGGCTGGCGAGGGATATGGAGACCTGGTCCACGGGTAGGAGAGACGGCCCGAAAATTTTTAGGGGGGGGCTCACGACGTCGGACCAGCAGGAGGCCGCGATAGAGCGGCCCAGTGGGTTGCCGGAGAAGGCCGCCGGGTTACGGGGGCCACTGGTCGAAGAGGGGATGGAGGAAGTAGAGGCACGGTGAGAGGTACTGGCGTGTGTTGCCAGTCCGGTCCGGCCCGTTCCAGATCCCGGTGTAGGACCAGTGGTGTGTGTCCCCAGTACAGTCCGGCCCATCCAAGCTTCCCGCACCAAGCCAGTGGTGTGCGTCGTCAGCCCGGCTCTGCCCGTGCCTGCTCTCCGCATCAAGCCTGTGGTGCGTCTCGTCAGCCCGGCTCTGCCCGTTCCTGCTCTCCGCACCAGGTCTGTGGTGCACGTCGCCAGCCCAGTCCGGCCCATTCCTGCTACTCGCAACAAGCCAAGGGTGCGAGTCGTCAGCCGGATTCAGCCCATTCCTGCTACTCGCACCAAGCCAAGGGTGTGCGAGTCGTCAGCCGGATTCAGCCCATTCCTGCTACTCGCACCAAGCCAAGGGTGCGAGTCGTCAGCCGGATTCAGCCCATTCCTGCTACTCGCACCAAGCCAAGGGTGCGAGTCGTCAGCCGGATTCAGCCCATTCCTGCTACTCGCACCAAGCCAAGGGTGCGAGTCGTCAGCCGGATTCAGCCCATTCCTGCTACTCGCACCAAGCCAAGGGTGCGAGTCGTCAGCCGGATTCAGCCCATTCCTGCTACTCGCACCAAGCCAGGGATGCGAGTCTTCAGCCTGGTGAGGCCTGTTCCGGCTCCACGCACCATGCAAAGGGTGCGTATCGTCTGCCAGGTCCGGTCCATTCCTGCCTCACGCGCCAAGCCAGGGGTGCGCGTCGGCAGTCCTGATCCAGCTAACTGGGTCAGATCGGACTGGGGACACTGCGGGGGGATTGTAGTAGGGTGGTGGTCAAGCCCGGAGCCGGAGCCGCCTCCGAGGAGCAATACCCACCCAGCCCTTCCCTATTTGGGGTGTAGGCGCGGTCGGAGTCCGCGCCTTTAGGGGGGGGTACTGTCACGCTCTGGCTCCGGGACTGTGTATTTTGAGCCAGGGTGTGTTCATTTGGTTGTGTTGTATTTGGTTGTGTTTCATTGTTTGGTCGTGTGACTCCCAATCAGTGGTAACGAGTGTCAGCTGTCGGCTCGTTATCTCTGATTGGGAGCCATATTTAAACTGTCAGTGTTCACCTTAGTGTTGTGGGTTTTTGTTCCTTGTCAGTCATTGTAACGGAGGACTTCACGTTTCGTCATTGTTTGTTGTTTTCGTGTTTAGGCTTTAATTTAATAAAGTCATGTTCACCTTCAACGCTGCGCATTGGTCCTCCTCATTAGACGATCGTGACAATCCCTGGTCATCCCTACTTCCTCTGATGTGGCAGACTCACCAAACACAAATGCTTTGTTTGTAAATTATGTCTGAGTGTTGGAGTGTGCCCCTGGCTATCCATAAAAAAATTTTAAACAAGAAAATAGTGCTGTCTGGTTTGCTTAATATAGTGAATATGAAATGATTTATACTTTTACTTTTGTTACTTAAGTATATTTTAGCAATTACATTTACCTTTGATACTTAAGTATATTTAAAACCAACTACTTTTAGACTTTTACTCAAGTAGTATTTTACTGGGTGACTTTCACTTTTACTTGAGTCATTTTCTATTAAGGTATCTTTACTTTTACTCAAGTATGACAATTGGGTACTTTTCTCACCACTGCTAAAAGGTGAATTTCTCTCCCAGTGTCTTTTAGAAAGCAGACTGAATCAGGTTTTCCTCTAGGATTTTGCCTGTGCTTAGCTTTACTTTAGTGCCTTATTGCAAACAGGATGCATGTTTTGGAATAGGTGCCCTTATTTGCGAGTCATTGGAAAACCTCCATAGTCATTCAAAAATCATGTTAAACACTATTATTTCTCACAAAGTGAGTCCATGAAACGTATTATGTAACATGTGAAGCACATTTTTACTCCTGAACTAATTTAGGCTTGCCATAACAAATGGGTTGAATACCTATTGACTTAAGACATTTCTGCTTTTCATTTGTAATTAATTTGTAAAAATTTCAAGAACATATTTCCACTTTGACATAATGGGATATTGTATGTAGGCCAGTGACACAAAATCTAAATTTAATCAATTTTAAATTCAGGCTGTAACAGAACAACATGTGGAAAAAGTCAAGGGGCGTGAATACCTTCTGAAGGCACTGTAATTCAGTTAGGTACACCCCTTCCCCACGATAGAACATACAGAGAATTCCTTCAGTATAAAAACATTATAGCCAGGGTTGGGGTCAACTCCATTTCGAATCAGTCCTCAAACTCTTGAATTGTACAATCCTCATAGAAAACATTCAGCACTCTGAATGTATTAATTGGATATCAAGTAACCCATTACATTCTAAATCTGGAATGAAGTATTTAATAAATAAATTAAATACATTACAAATACAAAAAGGAGTATGTCATGTCAGGGGCTTGAAATTATTTATTTGGTATGAGGGTAAGGCATCAGAAAGTGGATATCTGGACTGCAATGAACAGTTTTGTGTAGCTGTACATCAGTATAATTTTTTTCTCATTATGGAGCAAGAGCGCAGCCCTGTGGTAAGATATGAAAAGTAATATTTTCATAATATTGAGAGAGAAACATGAATATGGTTGCTCCCTCTGTGCACTTTTATTTATAAATGAGACCTCAAACCTAAACCCAAACTGTAATGAGTGAAGATTTTGATGTTGCAAATAAGGAACATGTTTTTGATAGTAAGATAGTCAACTTGGAGACGTCACTGAAAGAGAAAACATCTAACTCTGATGAAGTTCTCTTTCTAGCTTCTGGTCATTGTCCTTCTGATTTGTTGATAACAGGATCTAAAAAAACACACACAGTATTTGAATGGGAAGCATTCATTGTAAACAGTAGGTAATCCCGCTTACTTTAACATTAAAAACATACTGTACCTTTTGGGAAAAGCAACTTGGTCCGTCGCGTGTGTCCGTTTCGGCAGAGTTGTTTTTCCTCCTGCACACTGTTCGACACACACACTTCATTTTTAATAGTATATTGGTAGAGAAACAACATATTTATAATTTGAAATAAGTGCAATAATATAATTACAATACAGTTGTGCATTGACAAATAGACAAGTAACAATTACATTAGATACATTTGGCTTACAGGTCATAGATGTCTGAGTTTGTGAGGTCCTGCCAGTCTCTCCAGACGAAGTAGGCTGTGCAACCTTTCTCCTTACAGGGGGTGTGGACATGTTGGCATAGGCCAGGCCACTGTCTAGACAGCACCACTAGCATACATCACCGTCAGGAAGAGATCCCAAGAACGACGGAACTCTGCTGGCAAAAGAGAAATATGCTGATGTCAATGAGATGAAATTGTTTACAACACATTAGTGACTACTTTTTAATATTCTGGATTGTGTATGTGTGCCATTCAGAGGGTGAATGGGCAAGACAAAATATTTAAGTGCCTTTGAATGGGGTATGGTAGTAGGTGCCAGGCACACCGGTTTGAGTGTGTCAAGAACTGCAAGGCTGCTGGGTTTTTCACGCTCAACAGTTTCCTGTGTGTATCAAGAATGGTCCATCACCCAAAGGACATCCAGCCAACTTGACACAACTGTGGGAAGCATTGGAGTCAACATGGGCCAGCATCCCTGTGGAACGCTTTCGACACCTTGTAGAGTCCATGCCCCGACGAATTGAGGCTGTTCTGAGGGCAAAAGGGGGTGCAACTCAATATTAGTAAGGTGTTCCTAATTCCCTCTTTCTGCAAGTGTTGGATTTTCACCCACAGCGGCTAATCCACCAGCCATTCTGATCTTAACTCCAACCTGCCGATGTCCACAGATTAACCCATCTTTCCCAGTATAATGCCATTTTTCATTTCGCAATACATCCCTCCATTTTACTGGGATGTCTTACGAGGGTCCTGAACCTCCCTATTTGTAACACTTCTACCGATGTTGCCCTAAAATAAATACTTTACCCAAGAGTATAATGATATTTCCCATTGATTGATCATGTTTTTTCAGATCCCCTAGCAATACAGTTTGAAGGTCCATCTGAACCCTGATATTATGAGATAACCATTCCTGGACCTGACTCCAAAAGCAAGCCACCGATGGACAGTACCAGAAAAATATGCTGTATTGATTCTGTTTCCTCGTGGCAGTCTGCACAAGTCTTTCTCTCTCTCCCTCTCTTTCTCTGTGATAGGAGCTGGGTCGGATCTGTAAGTCAGGCTCCTTCATGACCAGTATCTGTGATGATCTACTGGCGCTGGCAACACCATACAGGAAGGTTCACTATATATACAAAAGTATGTGGACACCCCTTCAAATTAATGGATTTGGCTATTTCAGCCACACCCGTTGCTGACAGGTGTATAAAATCGAGCACACAGCCATGCAATCTCCAAAGACAAACATTGGCAGTAGAATGGCCTTACTGAAGAGCTCAGTGACTTTCAACTTGTCACCGTCGTAGGATGTCACCTTTCCAACAAGTCAGTTCTTTAAATATCTGCCCTGCTAGAGCTGCCCCAGTCAACTGTAAGTGCTGTTATTATGAAGTGGAAACGTCTAGGAGCGACAACAGCTCGGCTGCGAAGAGGTAGGCCATTCAAACTCTCAGAATGGGACCGGCGAGTGCTGAAGGGTGTAGCGGTAAAAATGATCTGTCCTCGGTTGTAACACTCACTACAGAGTTCCAAACTGCCTCTGGAAGCAATGTCAGCACAAGAAGCACAAAGCAAGGTCCATACAGAAATGGTTTGTCAAGATCGGTGTGGAAGAACTTGATTGGCCTGCACAGAGCCCTGACCTCAACCCCATCGAACACCTTTGGGATGAATTGGAATGCACTCTGCGAGCAAGGCCTAATCGCCCAACATTAGTGCCCAACCTCACTAATGCTCTTGTGGCTGAATGGAAGCAAGTCCCCGCAGCAATGTTCCAACATCTAGTGGAAAGTCTTCCCAGAAGAGTGGAAGATAATTATAGCAGCAAAGGGGGGACCAACTCCATATTAATGCCCATGACTTTGGAATTAGATGTTCGACGAGCAGGTGTCCACATACTTTTGGTCATGTAGTGTCTGACGACTGACATGTTTGGCAAGGTAGCCCCAGCACCACCAAACAAAATGTTGATAGGTACAGTATCTGTATTGGCTGTGAATGACAATAAAAGATGAAAGACGTGTAATATTTGCACATTGTTATATTAGCAAAACACTGATTCTACAGTATTATGTGAAGGATGGTTTATTCTACATGGAACTGTTACACTTCAAGGTTATCAAAACACTTTCTTTAGAATATCTACATGAGTTTAGCAATTGCATTCTTCTCATATTACTCTGTAGGCTACTCAGTATGAGAAGAGTGCCATCTCCCGCATTTGAATTCCATGCTGTCACAGTCACTAGCCCATTTAAGCTTAATATCCTTGTCATCTATCGCCCTCCAGGTTCCCTTGGAGAGTTCATCAATGAGCTTGACGCCTTGATAAGTTCCTTTCCTGAGGATGGCTCACCCCTCACAGTTTTGGGGGATTTCAACCTCCCTATGTCCACATTTGACTCATTTCTCTCTGCCTCCTTCTTTCCACTCCTCTCCTCTTTTGACCTCACCCTCTCACCGTCCCCCCCTACTCACAAGGCAGGCAATACGCTTGACCTCATCTTCACTAGATGCTGCTCCTCTACTAATCTCACTGCAACTCCCCTCCATGTCTCCGACCACTACTTTGTTTCCTTTTCTCTCTCGCTCTCCTCCCACACTACTCACTCTGCCCCTACACAGATGGTAATGCGCCGCCGCAACCTTCGCTCTCTCTCTCCCACTACTCTCTCCTCTTCCATCCTATCATCTCTTCCCTCTGCTCAATCCTTCTCCCTCCAATCTCCTGATTCTGCCTCCTCAACCCTCCTCTCCTCCCTTTCTGCATCCTTTGACTCTCTGTGTCCCCTATCCTCCCGGCCGGCTCGGTCCTCCCCTCCAGCTCCGTGGCTTGATGACTCATTGCGAGCTCACAGAACTGAGCTCCGGGCAGCGGAGCGGAAATGGAAGAAAACTAAACTCCCTGCCGACCTGGCATCTTTTCACTCCCTCCTCTCTACATTTTCTTCATCTGTTTCTGCTGCTAAGGCCACCTTCTACCACTCTAAATTCCAAGCATCTGCCTCTAACCCTAGGAAGCTCTTTGCCACATTTTCCTCCCTCCTGAATCCTCCCCCCCCCCCCCCCCCCTCCTCTCTCTCTGTGGATGACTTCGTCAACCACTTTGAAAAGAAGGTTGACGACATCCGATCCTCGTTTGTTAAGTCTAATGACACTGCTGGTCCTGCTCACACTGCCCTACCCTATGCTTTGACTTCTTTCTCCCCTCTCTCTCCAGATAAAATCCTGCGACTTGTGACTGCAGGCCGCCCAACAACCTGCCCGCTTGACCCCATCCCCTCCTCCCTTCTCCAGACCATCTCCGGTGACCTTCTCCCCTACCTCACCTCGCTGATCAACTCATCCTTGACCGCTGGCCATGTCCCTTCCGTCTTCAAGAGAGCGAGAGTTGCTCCCCTTCTCAAAAAACCAACACTCGACCCCACTGATGTCAACAACTACAGACCAGTATCCCTTCTTTCTTTTCTTTCCAAAACTATTGAGCGTGCCGTCTTTAGCCAACTCTCTTGCTATCTCTCTCAGAATGACCTTCTTGATCCAAACCAATCAGGTTTCAGGACTGGTCATTCAACTGAGACTGCTCTTCTCTGTGTCACGGAGACTCTCCGCACTGCTAAAGCTAACTCTCTCTCCTCTGCTCTTGTCCTTCTAGACCTGTCTGCTGCCTTTGATA
The DNA here is from genome assembly GCF_964263955.1 of Coregonus lavaretus. Lineage (NCBI taxonomy): Eukaryota > Metazoa > Chordata > Actinopteri > Salmoniformes > Salmonidae > Coregonus > Coregonus lavaretus. Next base: position 21,148,403 of record NC_139991.1, on the reverse strand, counting down.
CTGTGAACCATCAGATCCTCCTCTCCACCCTCTCCGAGCTGGGCATCTCCGGCGCGGCTCACTCCTGGATTGCGTCCTACCTGACCGGTCGCTCCTACCAAGTGGCGTGGCGAGAAGCTGTCTCCGCACCACGTGCTCTCACCACTGGTGTCCCCCAGGGCTCAGTTCTAGGCCCTCTCCTTTTCTCCCTATACACCAAGTCACTTGGCTCTGTCATATCCTCACACGGCCTCTCCTATCATTGCTACGCTGACGATACACAACTAATCTTCTCCTTTCCCCCTTCTGATAACCAGGTGGCGAATCGCATCTCTGCATGTCTGGCAGACATATCAGTATGGATGACGGATCACCACCTCAAGCTGAACCCTGGCAAGACGGAGCTGCTCTTCCTCCCGGGGAAGGACTGCCCGTTCCATGATCTCGCCATCACGGCTGACAACTCCGTTGTGTCCTCCTCCCAGAGTGCGAAGAGCCTTGGCGTGACCCTGGACAACACCCTGTCGTTCTCCGCTAACATCAAGGCGGTGACCCGCTCCTGCAGGTTCATGCTCTACAACATTCGGAGAGTACGACCCTGCCTTACACAGGAAGCGGCACAGGTCCTAATCCAGGCACTTGTCATCTCCCGTCTGGATTACTGCAACTCGCTGTTGGCTGGCCTCCCTGCATGTGCCATTAAACCCCTACAACTCATCCAGAATGCCGCAGCCCGTCTGGTGTTCAACCTTCCCAAGTTCTCTCACGTCACCCCCCTCCTCCGCACACTCCACTGGCTTCCAGTTGAAGCTCGCATCCGTTACAAGACCATGGTGCTTGCCTTTGGAGCAGCGAGGGGAACGGCACCTCTGTACCTTCGGGCTCTGATCAGTCCCTACACCCAAACGAGGGCATTGCGTTCATCCACCTCTGGCCTGCTGGCTCCCCTTCCTCTGCGGAAGCATAGTTCCCGCTCAGCCCAGTCAAAACTGTTCGCTGCTCTGGCACCCCAATGGTGGAACAAGCTCCCTCACGACGCCAGGACAGCGGAGTCACTCACCACCTTCCGGAGACATTTGAAACCCCACCTCTTTAAGGAATACCTGGGATAGGATAAAGCAATCCTTCTACCCCCCCCCCCACACACACAGCGGAGTCGCTCACCACCTTCCGGAGACATTTGAAACCCCACCTCTTTAAGGAATACCTGGGATAGGATAAAGTAATCCTTCTACCCCCCCCCCCCCCCCCCCCCACCCCACAGCGGAGTCACTCACCACCTTCCGGAGACATTTGAAACCCCACCTCTTTAAGGAATACCTGGGATAGGATAAAGTAATCCTTCTACCCCCACCCCCCCCCCCCCCCACCCCACAGCGGAGTCACTCACCACCTTCCGGAGACATTTGATACCCCACCTCTTTAAGGAATACCTGGGATAGGATAAAGTAATCCTTCTACCCCCCCCCCCCCCCCCCCCACCCCACAGCGGAGTCTCTCACCACCTTCCGGAGACATTTGAAACCCCACCTCTTTAAGGAATACCTGGGATAGGATAAAGTAATCCTTCTACCCCCCCCCCACCCCCCCCCCCCCCCCTCACACACAGCGGAGTCGCTCACCACCTTCCGGAGACATTTGAAACCCCACCTCTTTAAGGAATACCTGGGATAGGATAAAGTAATCCTTCTACCCCCCCCCCCCCCCCACCCCACAGCGGAGTCACTCACCACCTTCCGGAGACATTTGATACCCCACCTCTTTAAGGAATACCTGGGATAGGATAAAGTAATCCTTCAACCCCCCCCCCCCCCCCCCCCCACCCCACAGCGGAGTCACTCACCACCTTCCGGAGACATTTGAAACCCCACCTCTTTAAGGAATACCTGGGATAGGATAAAGTAATCCTTCTACCCCCCCCCCCCCCCCCCCCCCCCCCCTCACACACAGCGGAGTCGCTCACCACCTTCCGGAGACATTTGAAACCCCACCTCTTTAAGGAATACCTGGGATAGGATAAAGTAATCCTTCTACCCCCCCCCCCCCCAAAATAGGATAAAGTAATCCTTCTACCCCCCCCCCCCCCCAAAAAAAAATCCCACTGGCTATAGGGTGAATGCATCAATTTGTGAGTCGCTCTGGACTAGAGCGTCTGCTAAATGACGTAAATGTGCCCTTGAGCAAGGCACTTAACACTAATTGCTCCTGTAAGTCGCTCTGGATAAGAGCGTCTGCTAAATGACTAAAATGTAAATGTAAATGTAAATGGAGTGTCATGCACTCCACCCCTCCTGCCACCTGACTGCACATGTTCATAACCTGTAATACATTACACAGATGGAAGGGTCTTCATTACTCTCTGGAAACTTGAAGACAGAACCTCACCCAGAGAGCTGTGCATGTCAGTGTGTTAGACAGCCAAATCCTTACATTTTGGCAAATAGACCATAGAAATAGAAATGCCATTCTAGTTCTGGTTACACAGCTGAAGTTGTACTCTACACACAACAGATGTTGATTTGTTAGGTAAAGTGTAGGCATACTGTCTTTATAAGAACATCAATATAATATTTACAGCAGGAACTGTTTTGTCTTTGTAAAACGAACACATCCATCGATTTTTTGTTGATGTACTACTGTATGTACACTCAAGCTGGGCGATGTTTGTGCAATGTCCACATGTAGCCAACACCTGTAGGGATATTAGTTCTGGTATTTGTCTCCCGGGAATGATCTAACAGTGGACATTAGGAGAGACGAGACAAAACTAGCCAGTTATAGAATATTGGGTTGTAGAACAGCTAAACTGACTGAAGACCGCGGGAATTCAACTCGCAGTAGTTGATATCGTTTCCATGGTAACATGAATTTACGTTGAAACTAAGTTACAAGCTACTTTCGTAGCAAGGCGTTGTAGAACGAGTGTCTTATGAAACACATTCCATACACTGGCGCTTGCTATCTTCCCATAACTGATTTGACAGAGAAATATCAGCTAGATAGGATAGCCAGCTGCAGCTATCACCAAGCTATGCTAGGTAGCTGCCCTCAGCTTGGCTAAACACAAGGTAAGCGCAACCTTTGGCCTACACATAGAACTGAATTAGCTGACTATCTTGAGATGGCGAGTCAGTTGGGAGGGGAGAAGTCCTCAACTTCAAAACTTTGTTCTCTCCATAGCAAAGCTAGCTTAGTTTACCTTGCTGTACACACTACTGCGCTTGTTTATTGTGCTTGAATGGCAAAGACACACCCAAAGCACACCCACATCAAACCACACCCCCAAGACAACTCTTATTTGCCTTCAGCCATTTCTTAATGAGCATGGATTAAAACAAGGCCAAATCAGGAAGCGCAGTCGCCCTTCAAACATATATTTTTCAGTTTCAGAATGTTTGAAGACATCTTCAAAGTGTTGCAAAAGACGGTTCGGGAAATGTTTCTGAACACCAAGTATGGGAAAAAAATGTTCAACCAAAAGTGATCAGCTGGGCGCTAGATAGACCAAGGTCCTTACGAGCACTTTTCTTACTATGCAGACATTGATTGAATTTACCCCATATTCTCATTAATTTGCCTCTCCAGATGAAATAGATGAATAGCATACTGTACCGCTGGTCTCAGGTCTCTTGCAGCGGATCTGTATGTATGGATCTCCATCTTTATTGTTCTCTCTCATCAGCACCAGTTTGTCTCCAGAGCTGAGCAGGCAGTGGTCCTTCCCTATCCAGTGAGTCTGGTACAGGGAGCACGTCTTGATGATCAGCCTGAAATACAAATAAAATACATTTCCTAAATAACCACATATTTTATTTGTAATACCAATATAAACAGAACATAAATATTTATTTTGGAAAATGTGTGACAATTAAAGTGAAACATCAGAGCAGTGAAATGGTAGACTACTGTAGATTCCAATGCTACCTGTGGAAGAAGCCATGAGGGACCTCAGGTAGAAAGTAGACATAGACATTTATATCGTCCAGCTTGTCTTCTCCCCACATCTGCACCACCATTCGATTGTCCTGCAGGTAGCTGGGGAAGAGACAAGCTCCGTCCGGATCACCCCTGGCCAAGTTGGATGACTTCCACTGCTTCTCCCCGGGTTTGAACTCCGGGGCTGCCGGGTTCAGGGGACTACCCACCTTAGCCGGGAGACAGACCTCAAAGTGCTGCAGGAGGCTGAGTAGGGTCCCCTCCTTAGTCTTACTCCCCACCACCTCCTCCACCAGGTCTTCATCGTCCAGCCCCAGCCGCCTCAGTTCTCTGCGTACCAGGATCCGTGTGGCCGCGTTATGCAGGGTGCCCTTCTCCCTGAAGTCATCCACCCACGTGCCCCGGTGGACCAACAGGTTGCCCTCTTGCCGCAGCGCGTCTCTGGGGATGGCCTCCAGCTGCTTGACCAGGTCGTGTCTCACGATGGTCTGGGTTGGGAGAAAGGAGAGACGTTGGTTATAGGAGTACGGTGTCCATATTAGGACAGCAGTCAGAGTGACTCTGACGCAACTTTCATGGACATATGATGTCCTAATATGGACACCGTACTGGAGAAGACTTTAAAGACAACACCGTAATTCAAATAGAATACAGCATATTCTCTTTGCTACTTAATTGTGCTCACTACTCAAAACACACCTAACCTGATCCTGGAGAGCTACAGGGACAGGAAATACTGGATCTTGCTCTAGCCCAGCACAAAAGTACCTGATTCAACTAATTGAGCGTATAAATTATTAGGTGGTCAGTAGATTTTTTTAATTCTGGGCTGTAGCAAAAGCCTCCACACCCCTGTAGCTCTCCTGGACCAGGTGTCGTTGATCACTAATTTAAAGGTTTTCCTTCTGTCACCCTCAGGTCTCACCTTGAAGAGTGAGATGAGGAAAGATGGCTGAACGAACACCCTGTCCTTCAGAGCAGGGATCTCCTCATACCACACGATGATGCCGATACGATGGAGGTAACGTAGGATGGAGTGGACGTTCTCCTCGCCCAACTCAAGGTGCGGAATGAGGTCACTCAGAAGGTCATCAAAATAAACTATTCCTGATGTTAAGGAAAAGAGATGTCTGATTAGAGTAATGTGACCGAGTTATAATACCTCATTGTGTCCATATTAGGACAACCACAGTTTCAGACTGTCCTAACATGGACAGATGTCAGAATTGATAATAGCGTTATTAAAAATGTAATTAACAGGGTTGAAGTTGATTTAATTTCAATTCAGTAATTTGAGAAAGTGAATTATATAAAATTACAACTCAAGAGCCTTTAACTTTCAAATTGTCCGTTTTTTATTTGAAATAACTTACCGTGTTGAGCTATTTGGTTTTGTCCCACCAGGTCATGAATGGCTAACTCAACTTCTTTGTAGCTTTTGGGCAGGGTCCTTTCAGCACATGGGAATGTATCCTTTGTTAAGATATGCCTCACAATGTGCTCCTTGAGCTTGACAATATCCTCATGCTTAGTGCAGTCAATAGGTACAAGTTCCAGGACCTGCAAACACATTAGAAACCAATGAATATACTCGCAGATCAAACCGTAGGCCATTTCAAAGAGCAAACACTCTTTACAAAACTCAAATTAGGACACAATACCTGTAAATTATAGTCCATAAGCCGGTCAAGTTCGCTCATCTGTTCAGAAAACAGAGAGGGGTCTGCATTGTCCTTCAGGTTCTTCTGCTGTAGTTGTAAAACCTCCTTCCTTTCTTCGAGCATGACTCGAACATTCTCCTCGATGTGTCTCTTCTTCTCCCTCACCTCGTCTTGGTCTTGGCACTGGTCACAGTGAGTTCCAACCAGTAAGACCACAGAGGCAGGGACGCGAAGCTGGATGTTATTGATCCAGAAACACACCTTCTCTTTGTAAGACTGAGGATCTTCCATGTTGTAGCTGAGACATTACAATGATACATTTTGACATGTAAGGCAAGGTCATGCCCAAGTCAGTAAAACCAACAAACTATACAGTTGAAGTCGTAAGTTTACATACACTTAGGTTGGAGTCATTAAAACTCGTTTTTCAACCACTCCACAAATTTCTTGTTAACAAACTATAGTTTTGGCAAGTCGGTTAGGACATCTACTTTGTGCATGACACAAGTAATTTTTCCAACAATTGTTTACAGACAGATCATTTCACTTATAATTCACTGTCTCACAATTCCAGTGGGTCAGAAGTTTACATACACTAAGTTGACTGTGCCTTTAAACAGCATGGAAAATTCCAGAAAATTATGTCATGGCTTTAGAAGCTTCTGATAGGCTAATTGACATAATTTGAGTCAATTTGAGGTGTACCTGTGGATGTATTTCAAGGCCTACATTCAAACTCAGTGCCTCTTTGCTTGACATCATGGGAAAATCAAAAGAAATCAGCCAAGCCCTCAGAAAAAAAATGGTAGACCTCCACAAGTCTGGTTCATCCTTGGGAGCAATTTACAAACGCCTGAAGGTACCACATTCATCTGTACAAACAATAATATGCAAGTATAAACACCATGGGACCACGCAGCCGTCATATCGCTCAGGAAGGAGACGCGTTCTGTCTCCTAGAGATGAACGTACTTTGGTGCGAAAAGTGCAAATAAATCCCAGAACAACAGCAAAGGATCTTGTGAAGATGCTGGAGGAAACAGGTACACAAGTATCTATATCCACAATAAAACGAGTCCTATATCGACACAACCTGAAAGGCCGTCAGCAAGGAAGAAGCCACTGCTCCAAAACCACCATAAAAAAGCCAGACTACGGTTTGCAACTGCACATGGGGACAAAGATTGTACTTTTTGGAGAAATGTCCTCTGGTCTGATGAAACAAAAATATAACTGTTTGGTCCTCTGTAGCTCAATTGGTAGAGCATGGCGCTTGTAATGCCAGGGTAGTAGGTTCAATCCCCGGGACCACCCATACGTAAAAATGTATGCGCACATGACTGTAAGTCGCATTGGATAAAAGCATCTGCTAAATGGCATATGATTATTATTATATAATGACCATCGTTATGTTTGGAGGAAAAAGGGGGTGTGCTTGCAAGCCGAAGAGCACCATCCCAACCGTGAAGCACGGGGGTGGCAGCATCATGCTGTGGGGGTGCTTTGTTGCAGGAGGGACTGGTGCACTTCACAAAATAGATGGCATCATGAGGAAGGAAAATTATGTGGATATATTGAAGCAACATCTCAAGACATCAGTCAGGAAGTTAAAGCTTGGTCGCAAATGGGTCTTCCAAATGGACAATGACCCCAAGCATACTTCCAAAGTTGTGGCAAAATGGCTTAAGGACAACAAACTCAAGGTATTGGAGTGGCCATCACAAAGCCCTGACCTCAATCCTATAGAAAATGTGTGGGCAGAACTTAAAAAGCGTGTGCGAGCAAGGAGGCCTACAAACCTGATTCAGTTACACCAGCTCTGTCAGGAGGAATGGGCCTAAATTCACCCAACTTATTGTGTGAAGCTTGTGGAAGGCTACCCCAAACGTTTGACCCAAGTTAAACAATTGAAAGGCAATGCTACCAAATACTAATTGAGTGTATGTAAACTTCTGACCCACTGAGAATGTGATGAAAGAAATAAAAGCTGAAATAAATCATTCTCTCTACTATTATTCTGACATTTCACATTCTTAAAATAAAGTGGTGATCCTAACTGACCTAAAACAGGGAATTTTTACTAGGATTAAAATGTCAGGAATTGTGAAAAACTGAGTTTAAATGTATTTGGCTAAGGTGTATGTAAACTTCCGACTGTATGTATCAATATACTGTACTATCAATTAAACATTATCAATGATCTTCGAAACTATCTGTTAATTAAAATATTAGAAGAATGTAAAAGACTAATGTTAAATTACAAATGTCAGTTTCCCACAAATTAACACTAATTGCACAGTGATCTCCCTCAACTGATATGTTTACCTGGCCAAATCAATAGCGAGGATAACGAGGGCTCTGGGGGTGATGAAGACATGATGTGTCAGGTAGTATTCTTCCTGCCCTGCGAAGTCCCAGAATAGGAACCGGACCCCCTCCATATCCATCTCACTGATCTCTATCCCCTCCGTTCTGTCCTCCTCCTCTACCCTCACGGGCCCACTCTTCTTCAAGCTGCGACACAGCGTGGACTTCCCAGCCATGGAGGAACCCAGGAACATGGTCTTGACTGTCCAGGCCGTGGTGTGCATGTCAGGGCCTTCCTCCTCCATCATGGCGAAGTAGCTCTGAATGTCCCTCACCCCTCCGTCACACACCTCCTCTGGGGGGGTCCTCAGCGGGTTCCCCGTGGCCTTGAACAGGGTCAGCTCCGAGTTCCCTTTCTGGAACAGCTGGGCTGGAAGTTCAGTCAGGCTATTCCGTTCTACTAACAGCTCCTTGAGTTTAGGTAGCCCCACCAGTGCCTGGAGGTCCTTCAGGCAGTTATTGGACAGGTTGAGGTAGCTGAGGCTGTGGTATTGACTCAGGTCCACTGGGAGTTTGGGCAGACGGTTGGTGCTGAGTTTGAGGAACTGTAGCTTCCCCAGATGAGGGAAGATGTCTTCAGGGATGACCTTGATGTTGTTCTGGTTCATGTAGAGCCGCTTCAGAAGTTTCAAAGATCTGATCTCCAGGGGAAAGTCCACCAGCTCATTCCTGGAGAGGTTGAGCTCTCTCAGGTGGACCAGGTTGGAGATCCCAGAGAGCTGTCTCAGTTTGTTCCTCTGGAGGTCCAACCTTCTGGCCTCCTCAGCCTGCTCCAGGAGACTCTGAGGGAGGGACTTCAGTTTTTTACCAGATAGGACCCAATCTTTCTTACTCTGCCCAGTACCTAAAATGACATACATGTTAGGGAGACCTTGCCAAGAAGGCATCTCCTTCTCATTGTTAAAACAGTATATATTCAGGACAAACAATGAAATGTTGTTATATTGAAGAGTTGCACTTAATACACTTTTCTAATCTAATCTGTAATCTATCCACATTGAAAACAGATTATGTAAGGCCACAACAGCATCAACATCTATGAAGTCTCCTATCAACAGTAGTTACAAGACTGAATTAATGTGTGAGGTTTCCACACAAACAAATAAGGAGAAAATGTATGACTCATTGATTTACAAAACAATAGGAATACCTTCCTAATATTGAGTTGCACCCCCTTTTGCCCTCAGAACAGCCTCAATTTGTCGGGGCATGGACTCTACAAGGTGTTGAAAGCGTTCCACAGGGATGCTGGCCCATGTTGACTCCAATGCGTCCTACAGTTGTGTCAAGTTGGATGGACGTCCTTTGGGTGGTGGACCATTCTTTATACTCACAGTAAACTGTTGAGCGTGAAAAACCCAGCAGCGTTGCAGTTATTGACACACTCAAACCAGTGGGTCTGGCACCTACTACCATAAAAGTTAAAAGCCATTTAAATATTTTGTTTTGTCCATTCACCCTCTGAATGGCACACATACACAATCCATGTCTCAATTGTCTTAAGGTTTAAAAATCCTTCTTCAACCTGTCTCCTCCCCTTCATCTACACTGAGTGAAGGATTATAGGTTTCACATGGATTCACCTGGTCAGTCTGTCATGGAAAGAGCATGTTCCTAATGTTTTGTACACTCAGTGTATGACTCATCAGTTCACTCTAGTTCACCCAGTTGTCCTTACCAGTAACTATGATTTTACCCTTACAATCATTTATGACTGGGTTAAAGTCAGCCTTACCTTCCTGAATGTGACTCTGAAACGTATTATTTAATCTATTTACCTTTGTATTACCAATCCTTCATTTGATAATAGTTGTCAGTTATACAATAAACTGAATTTGACAATGGCAAAAGAGAAAGTAAAGAGAGCACTCTGCTTTTCATAATTCCATTTAAAAGCTGCAATCCTCTCTCTCATCAATGAGTTACATAGGCAGCCATATAATTATTATCTATTCCTAGTTTATTATGAAGAGCTTCATGGTACTTGCCATTAGGTCGAGACATGTTGCCAGACAGTATTTGTGGTGCATTGTCTCACCCACTTCCTCAACCAGTATGCCAGCAGCTCTGCACACAGGCGGGTTTCACCACTCTTCTTACTTCCTGGTTGTCTCTAATAGGTGGGTCCAAACAATTAACTTCTCATTCCATTCATGCAAGATTATTGCTACTTTTTATAAAAGAAAAGTATAGACTCTGAAGTACAAAACAGAATAGGTATTAAAAAAAGAATACAAGGGCTTACAAGATACACATTTAAACTGTGTAAACATTTTCAAACCATATACAAGTCTTCTGATAATCTAAATAGTAAGATTGTACAGATGTTTTGCATCCATAAAGAACCTAGTGCGGTTCTGTGACAATCAATGGCAAGGGAAAAAAGTGCCATTATGCGTTTAAAATACTCCATGCACACTGGATAAAGTATAGACAATATATCTAATGAACATTCAATAACCTAGAAAGCTTTGGTTTCGATATCCTGTGTCATACTTTACTTACGTTTACTCTAAAGGTCCCGAGTATAGAGCTCGCCAGCTTGTAGTCCTAAAAAACGGAAATGAGTAACCTCTGGTTTGCCGAAAATAAAGTCTGAAGTTAACACAGTCTTAAGACATCTTATACGTTTTGTTCAATGAGATAATATCATAAGACCTTATTTTATGAATGTATCAAAAAACCCTACTAAAACGGCATTAATTTCCCTAAAGGCTTTGTCCAACGAACCATGACGGAGATAGTGCCTACAAAAAGACGTCATTACTTTTTATCTTTATTAGTTTCAGTAGCAACGCGCATTCCCAGCCCACCTGAGGATCTGTCTTTTTCAGCTATCTATTTTCTGCATTTGAGTGGTGCAAATTCCACTTGTCACTTAAATCATGCTGGATTGATTGCTTTCATTTTACTCCTGTGACCCTTTCATACTCTTACTTGTGCCTGTCGTTTTTTCCTGTTAACATTAAGACTGCGAAAATGTTTGTAATGACCTGTCGAACTCAAATCAAATAAAATCAAATTGTATTGGCCACATGCGCTGAATACAACAGGTGCAGACATTACAGTGAAATGCTTACTTACAGCCCTTAACCAACAGTGCATTTATTTTTTATAAAAAAAAGTTTTAAAAAACAACAACAAAAAAGTGTTGAGAAAAAAAAGCAGAAGTAAAATAAAATAACAGTAGGGAGGCTATATATACAGGGGGGGTACCGGTGCAGAGTCAATGTGCGGGGGCACCGGCTAGTTGAGGTAGTTGAAGTAATATGTACATGTGGGTAGAGTTAAAGTGACTATGCATAAATAATTAACAGAGTAGCAGCAGCGTAAAAAGATGGGGTGGGGGGTGGGGGTGGGGGGCAGTGCAAATAGTCCGGGTACCCATGATTAGCTGTTCAGGAGTCTTATGGCTTGGGGGTAGAAGCTGTTGAGAAGTCTTTTGAACCTAGACTTGGCACTCCGGTACCGCTTGCCGTGCGGTAGCAGAGAGAACAGTCTATGACTAGGGTGGCTGGAGTCTTTGACAATTTTGAGGGCCTTCCTCTGACACCGCCTGGTATAGAGGTCCTGGATGGCAGGAAGCTTGGCCCCAGTGATGTACTGGGCCGTACGCACTACCCTCTGTAGTGCCTTGCGGTCGGAGGCCAAGCAGTTGCCATACCAGGCGGTGATGCAACCAGTCAGTCTCCTGAGGGGGAATAGGCTTTGTCGTGCCCTCTTCACGACTGTCTTGGTGTGTTTGGACCATGATAGTTCGTTGGTGATGTGGACACCAAGGAACTTGAAGCTCTCAACCTGTTCCACTACAGCCCCGTCGACGAGAATGGGGGCGTGCTCAGTCCTATTTTCTTTCCTGTAGTCCACAATCATCTCCTTTGTCTTGGTCACGTTGAGGGAGAGGATGTTATCCTGGCACCACACGGCCAGGTCTTTGACCTCCTCCCTATAGGCTGTCTCATCGTTGTCGGTGATCAGGCCTACCACTGTTGTGTCGTCGGCAAACTTAATGATGGTGTTGGAGTCGTACTTGGCCATGCAGTCATGGGTGAACAGGGAGTACAGGAGGGGACTGAGCACGCACCCCTGAGGGTGCCCCTGTGTTGAGGATCAGTGTGGTAGATGTGTTGTTACCTACCTTTACCACCTGGGGGCGGCCCGGCAGGAAGTCCAGGATCCGAACTCTCTTCTGTACTGGCTGAAATGGGCTCAATGGAATACATTAGGCACGTTCGAGTAGATCCCTTTTGTCCAGACGTGGACCAACGTTGGTCACCGCCTTTCAAAGTGTGTTGCATTATGGGTATAAAAATTGTCTGACTTGCAACTACATGTCGACTGCATGACCTTTAGAACAACCATGTGTTCAAAGGTCATGAACTTTTGACTGCAGCCGACTGGAAATTTCTGCAGTTGCTCCTCACCAACTGCAACTTGAAGTCGGAAGCAAAGCATTGTGGGAGGGTATTTCTACACTGGCAATTTTAGAGGCTTAATCTGTGTCAGGGAAACCGGCCCTTTAACCCCCTAGTCTATTGACGCACCGGTGCGTCAATTTAAGTAACATAATAAAAAACATCCCCATCAAAATCTGTCAATTTAAACTAGGGATATCTGTTTTTTTTGCATGGGCTGCGTCTCAATCCAACGCATCCGCCTATGTCGCCTTTCCGCATCTGCAACTTATATAGCAACTTTTGGCGCCGACGAAGATGGCGGCCTCGCGACTAGCTCTTAGGAAACTTTGAAGCATTTTGTTTTTTAATGTATTATTTTTTACATTATTAACTCAGAAAGTGTTTTGCATCATTACATACAGCCGGGATAAACTATTGGATATCAGAGTGGCAGTAACTCACCAGCATTACGACCAGGAATACAACTTTCCCGACGTCATGCCGCTCTGTCATTGCTTGTCCATATATGTACAGTGGGAAGAACAAGTATTTGATACACTGCCGATTTTGATGTTTTCCTACTTACAAAGCATGTAGAGGTCTGTAATTTTTTATCATAGGTACACTTCAACTGTGAGAGACGGAATCTAAAACAAAAATCCAGAAAATCACATTGTATGAATTTTAAGTAATTAATTTGCATTTTATTGCATGACATAAGTATTTGATACATCAGAAAAGCAGAAATTAATATTTGGTATAGAAACCTTTGTTTACAATTACAGAGATCATACGTTTCCTGTAGGTCTTGACCAGGTTTGCACACACTGCAGCAGGGATTTTGGCCCACTCCTCCATACAGACCTTCTCCAGATCCTTCAGGTTTCGGGGCTGTCGGTGATCAAATACTTATGTCATGCAATAAAATGCAACTTAATTACTTAAAAATCATACAATGTGATTTTCTGGATTTTTGTTTTAGATTCCGTCTCTCACAGTTGAAGTGTAGCTATGATAAAAATTACAGACCTCTACATGCTTTGTAAGTAGGAAAACCTGCAAAATCGGCAGTGTATCAAATACTTGTTCTCCCCACTGTATATATTCTTAAATCCCATTCCTTACTAGTTTTGTGTGTATTAGGTACAGTGAGGGAAAAAAGTATTTGATCCCCTGCTGATCTTGTACGTTTGCCCACTGACAAAGACATGATCAGTTTATTGTTAATGGTAGGTTTATTTGAACAGTGAGAGACAGAATAACAACAAAAAAATCCAGAAAATCACATGTCAAAAATGTTATAAATTGATTTGCATTTTAATGAGGGAAATAAGTATTTGACCCCATCTCAATCAGAAAGATTTCTCGCCCCCAGGTGTCTTTTATACAGGTAACGAGCTGAGAGTAGGAGAACACTCTTAAAGGGAATGCTCTTAATCTCAGTTTGTTACCTGTATAAAAGACACCTGTCCACAGAAGCAATCAATCAATCAGATTCCAAACTCTCCACCATGGCCAAGACCAAAGAGCTCTCCAAGGATGTCAGGGACAAGATTGTAGACCTACACAAGGCTGGAATGGGCTACAAGACCATCGCCAAGCAGCTTGGTGAGAAGGTGACAACAGTTGGTGCGATTATTCGCAAATGGAAGAAACACAAAATAACTTTAAATCTCCCTCGGCCTGGGGCTCCATGCAAGATCTCACCTCGTGGAGTTGCAATGATCATGAGAACGGTGAGGAATCAGCCCAGAACTACACAGGATGATATTGTCAATGATCTCAAGACAGCTGGGACCATAGTCACCAAGAAAATAATTGGTAACACACTACGCCGTGAAGGACTGAAATCCTGCAGTGCCCGCAAGGTCCCCCTGCTCAAGAAAGCACATATACAGGGCCATCTGAAGTTTGCCAATGAACATCTGAATGATTCAGAGGAGAACTGGGTGAAAGTGTTGTGGTCAGATGAGACCAAAATCGAGCTCTTTGGCATCAACTCACCATCGCCGTGTTTGGAGGAGGAGGAATGCTGCCTATGACCCCAAGAACACCATCCCCACCGTCAAACATGGAGGTGGAAACATTATGCTTTGGGGGGTGTTTTTCTGCTAAGGGGACAGGACAACCTCACCGCATCAAAGGGACGATGGACGGGGCCATGTACCGTCAAATCTTGGGTGAGAACCTCCTTCCCTCAGCCAGGGCATTGAAAATGGGTCGTGGATGGGTATTCCAGCATGACAATGACCCAAAACACAAGGACAAGGCTACAAAGGAGTGGCTCAAGAAGAAGCACATTAAGGTCCTGGAGTGGCCTAGCCAGTCTCCAGACTTTAATCCCATAGAAAATCTGTGGAGGGAGCTGAAGGTTCGAGTTGCCAAACGTCAGCCTCGAAACCTTAATGACTTGGAGAAGATCTGCAAAGAGGAGTGGGACAAAATCCCTCCTGAGATGTGTGCAAACCTGTTGGCCAACTACAAGAAACGTCTGACCTCTGTGATTGCCAACAAGGGTTTTGCCACCAAGTACTAAGTCATGTTTTGCAGAGGGGTCAAATACTTATTTCCCTCATTAAAATGCAACTCAATTTATAAAAATGTTGACATGCTTTTTTCTGGATTTTTGTTGTTGTTATTCTGTCTCTCACTGTTCAAATAAACCTACCATTAAAATTATAGACGGATTATGTCTTTGTCAGTGGGCAAACGTACAAAATCAGCAGGGGATCAAATACTTTTTTCCCTCACTGTAGATATAGGACACACTTCAAAACCTTATTTCTTATGATTTATTCTTTGACTGTCTTTTTTTGCCATTTATGAATGTGTTATTCAATGCGTTTCTATGGGCTATAGTAGTAAAGGCCAAATTCAATATTCTATCCACAAATAAAATTATATATTTTTTTAGACACATAAAGGGATCCTAAAATTCAAACTCAAATAGCTAAATGATCCAGGTCCCCTGTAGCTCAGTTGGTAGAGCATGGCGCTTGCAACGCCAGGGTTGTGGGTTTGTTTCCCACGGGGGGCCAGTATGAAAATGTATGCACTCACTAACTGTAAGTCGCTCTGAATAAGAGCGTCTGCTAAAATGACAAAACAATTATCCATGGTATGACCTTCTTAAAACAATTCCATACACTGCAGGCTGTAGTGATGCTGACATGCAATCAATTACCATACAGTAAGAATATTTGTGGACTCCATTTAATCACGTTACAATTCCATGTTGCACAGGGACGGCTTGTTCAATAGGGTGATATGGGCGACGCACTGCCAAACGGGAAAAGGAAGGGATTTTTTTTCTAATCAATTATATCACGGCAACAGTAGTTATCAGTGTTGTAATCTGATCTGACTGCCACTAAATGTCAAATCAGGCTAAAGTCGTGCTTCAAATGGCCCCGCCCGTTTTTGGGGCGATTTCAGTCAGGTTGAAAATCGCCCAGAAGTCTCTCATAGCCTGTCATGTAAAATCTATTTTTTTCAAATTTCAAAGCTCTCAATACATTCTCTATGGGTGTCTGTGGGCTTGCACTTACGCGCTTTCGTCATACGTGACGTAACCATGAACGTAACTAAGACAATAGCGGCTAGCAGCGTCTCTGTTGCGACCTGCAGTGTGGCGTTATTTTATGTTTTTAATTTGTAGACTTAGTTTACAAACATTCTGCCAACCATGGATTTCCAGTGGTTGGTTTTGGACTGATCTTGTTGATCGTGTACATACCCGCTACGAACGGACTAAATAATGAAAACGCTGCTGGCAGCGGAATCCCAATACAGCTGGGAGACTTGGCTGGATGACAGAGTCCCGGACAGAGAAGTGGAGCCGGCCGGCTTCACCCTGGTCAGAGCGGACCGCGATCCTGGTAAGAGAGCGACTCTGTACCCCGACATTGAACTGCTTTCTGTTGAACTTGTGTCATCCGTGAGTTCCCCCAATTGTTTGTTACCGTTGTGTACTGTTGATAATCACAAGTTTACTGGAGAACTGAGACCAAGTAGAGACTTTGGACAGGGTGGATATGGTATAATAAAGGCAGTTTATTCAGAGGTAAAGATATCTGGAATCGCGTGCACGGACTCGTTCGTCAAACTCTTAGGGAGAAGAGAGCCCCGAAAACATTGTGTGCAGACATTTTATACAATAAATGATGTAGGTTGAATCTAGTAGTTCTGATCTTCTGATTGGTCCTGATGAGTTGGGCGAGGTCCCCTCCACTGTTGCATTGGCTCTGAGTCGGGTTCTCTGTCTTCAAATGTTCAGCCTAAAGAGAGGGGATTTTTGTGTGTGTGTGTGTGTGTGTTTAACAGTGATGATGTGTGTGTGTGTGTGTGTGTTATCAGTGATGATGTGTGTGTGTGTGTGTGTGTGTGTGTCCTCAGAGCAAGAACTCGTGAGTTGGAAGAACTGAGAGACCTATGGCGTGGGTGTTGTCCTTGGCCACCTGCTGACAAGGCTGACAAGATAGGACTCTTTTGTCCATTGTTATAGGATAGGAACAGCATTGATTGAAAACAAACGCCCAACACAAAATGGGTCATGCACAAGATTTTAGTCAGACCAAGCTATAACATTATATATTTACTACGACAGTACATTCAACCAAAAGCTAATATAACAAAGGCATCAGAGATTATTTATAATCTGTCACAGAAACTGGAATCCATCTCCCCAGATCAGTCAATAAATGCTTCTGGTATTGACTTATATGCTGCCCCTGTCTTCATGTTGTTGCTGGACATATCTTTTTTAAAATGTGTGTAGGTCACCTAAATCATCAGAAAAATTGCCCCTCCTGAGAATTTTTTCAGGAGCCGCCACTGATGTTGCATAAACACAAATAATAATGAGGAAGGTACAAGGGCAAAGTATTCAAACCCCTTGACTTTTTCAAAATTTTGTTACATTACAGCCTTATTCTAAAATGGATGAAATTGTTTTTTTCCTCATCAATCTACACACAATACCACATAATGACAAAGCAAAAACAGGTTTTTAGAAATTGTTGCAAATGTATTACAAATAAAAAACTGAACAGAAATATGACATTTACATAAGTATTCAGACCCTTTACTCAGTACTTTGTTGAAGCACCTTTGGCAGTGATTACAGCCTCAAGTCTTCTTGGGTATGACGCTACAAGCTTGGCACACCAATTCTTCTCTGCAGATCCTCTCAAGCTCTATTCGGTTGGATGGGGAGCGTTGCTGCACAGCTATTTTCAGGTCTCTCCAGAGATGTTCGATCGGGTTCGAGTCCGGGCTCTGGCTGGGCCACTCAAGGACATTCAGAGACTTGTCCCGAAGCCACTCCTGCGTTGTCTTGGCTGTGTGCTTAGGGTCGTTGTCCTGTTGGAAGGTGAACCTTCAACACAGTCTGAGGTCCTGAGTGCTCTGGAGCAGGTTTTCATCAAGGATCTCACTGTACTTTGCTCCGTTCATCTTTCCCTCGATCCTGACTAGTCTCCCAGTCCCTGCTGCTGAAAACATCCCCACAGCATGATGCTGCCACCACCATGCTTCATCGTAGGGATGGTGCCAGGTTTCCTCCAGACGTGACGCTTGGCATTCAGGCCAAAGAGTTCAATATTGGTTTCATCAGACCAGAGAATCTTGTTTCTCATGGTCTTAGAGTCCTTTAGGTGCCTTTTGGCAAACTCCAAGCGGGCTGTCATGTGCCTTTTACTGAGGAGTGGCTTCCATCTGGCCACTCTACCATAAAGGCCTGATTGGTGGAGTGCTGCAGAGATGGTTGTCCTTCTGGAAGGTTCTCCCATCTCCACAGAGGAACTCTGGAGCTCTGTCAGAGTGACCATCGGGTTCTTGGTCACCTCCCTGACCAAGGCCCTTCTCCCCCGATTGCTCAGTTTGGCAAGGCGGCCAGCTCTAGGAAGAGTCTTGGTGGTTCCAAACTTCTTCCATTTAAGAATGATGGAGGTCACTGTGTTCTTGGGGACCTTCAATGCTGCAGAAATTGTTTGGTACCCTTCCCCAGATCTGTGCCTCGACACAATCCTGTCTCGGCGCTCTACGGACAATTCCTTCGACCTCATGGCTTGGTTTTTGCTCTGACTTGTACTGTCAACTGTTGGACCTTATATAGACAGGTGTGTGCCTTTCCAAATCATGTCCAATCAATTGAATTTACCACAGGTGGACTCCAGTCAAGTTGTAGAAACATCTCACGGATGATCAATGGAAACAGGATGCACCTGAGCTCAATTTCGAGTGTCATAGCAAAGGGTCTGAATACAAAGGGTCTGAATTACTTATGTAAATAAGGTATTTCAGTTTTTTATTTTTAATAAAGTTGCAAACATTTCTAAAAACCTGTTTTCACTTTGTCATTATGGGGTATTGTGTGTAGATTGATGAGAAATCAATGATAATTTAATCCATTTTAAAGTAAGGCTGTAACGTAACAAAATGTGGAAAAAGGGAATTGGTCTGAATACTTTCTGAATGCACTCTATTAATGGCAAACAACAGGGCAAATGCTGTAAAAACCTGTGTTCTCAGTCTAGTAGCCTATGCACTCACTGCCAGGTTATATTTTGAGAAAACCATCACAAAAATACAAAACAAGTCTTGTGAATGTTAGAAAGAGCTTGGGCTGGTATCACATTTTTCTTATCATCAGGATATTAATTCCTTGGACCATGTTGATCATGTTCAGCTTCGTGTAGGAGAAGTGGAATTTCGATAGTATCCACTTCATTGGTAATAACAAAGGCAAATGCCATGTCTGCCATTGTCGTGTTTTCTAGAAATAACAGAAGTTGTCCGACTTGCTGTCGGTGCATATGTACCTCCCCCAACTTTACTCGTCAACTTCCATCTACAAGTACGTTCATCTCTAGGAGACAGAACGCGTCTCTTTCCTGAGCGGTATGACGGCTGCATGGTCCCATGGTGTTTATACTTGCGTACTATTGTTTGTACAGATGAACGTGGTACCTTCAGGCGTTTGGAAATTGCTCCCAAGGATGAACCAGACTTGTGGAGGTCTACAATTTTCTTTCTGAGGTCTTGGCTGATTTCTTTTGCTTTTACCATGATGTCAAGCAAAGAGGCACTGAGTTTGAAGGTAGGCCTTGAAATACATCCACAGGTACACCTCCAATTGACTCAAATTATGTCAATTAGCCTATCAGAAGCTTCTATAGCCATGACATCATTTTCTAGAATTTTCCAAGCTGTTTAAAGGCACAGTCAAGTTAGTGTATGTAAACTCCTGACACACTGGAATTGTGATACAGTGAATTATAAGTGAAATAATCTGTCTGTAAACAATTGTTGGAAAAATTACTTGTGTCATGCACAAAGTAGATGTCCTAACCGACTTGCCAAAACTATAGTTTGTTAACAAGAAATTTGTGGAGTGGTTGAAAAACGGGTTTTAATGACTCGAACCTAAGTGTATGTAAACTTCCGACTTCAACTGTATATGTTGTCCTAAGAGTTGTTCAAAGTTGGTAGTACAGTATCTGAAAATGATTCACAGCTGTAATGGCTGCCAAATGTGCTTCCACCAAGTATTAACTCAGGGTGGAGACTTATCCAATTAGGATATTTATATTTTCTTAATTGTTTAATTTGGAAAATGTTCTATAACTTTCTTTTACTTTGAAAATGTGGAGTAGGTTGTGTAGATCTGTAAGAAAAAATATAGTTTAATCCTTTTTTAGATGTAATTTTAAGGCAGCAAAATGTGAAAAAAGTTCAAGTAGACTTTCTATAGCCACTGTAGATGACAAATAAATGTGATATAATTTGGTTTGATTTATTTTTCATGACCTGTGGACCCAGAGGACCAGGACTGGCCCTCATTGTTATCTGATATCATTTTGTATACACATTATAATTTACAGTAGCCTTTTCCACAAAAGTTTATTAAAATGGGCACTGCATCCAATTTATGTACAATAAAATAAACATACATATGTAAAATAAGCAGCTATGGGGAGCAGGATCGACGCTGAATAAAGCTATTTGCCCCGACGGGCAGATGTAGTGCCCTCAGTCGGGAGAAGGACGGATAGGCTTTGTGCTCCATCGGCGGGAAGAGCATGGCTGCCGCCTGAATAAAAAGTGGCCTGTAGCAGGCACCCCACCAGAGAGGCCGATGGGCAACTCAGCTGTCGCACCGCAATCTACCTGCCGAGTGCTCATTGCTAACTGGGCTTTGGTAGATCACACTGAATCCAATCCAATCCACTGGACAGGATTTGGCTTTCTGAAGATTCCAAAAACGTCAAAATCTACTACAAAACATACGGAATAGCTGTAATGACAAATATTTATGTTTACATGTTATGTCCTAGGCAGAGGTGTCATGCCCATAGGGGGCACAGGGGCACGTAGTTTTTTCTCTGTAATACTACAAGCCACTTAGCAATTTTTATTTCATAACTAGCTACCAAGAAGCCATTTCAGGCAATCAATGAAGTTAGAGTTGCTAGCTTGCCGAACTATCCTAGCTGGCATGCCTGCTGGCAAGGTTGGTAGACTTTAGAAAAGCAAGCAAAAACTCAATATTTTACCCAGATTTTTTGCAGAGATGCATATTTAGTTTATTTAACAAAGAACCACAAGTCAGGACGACACAGACAGCTCAAGAGGTACGCTTAGATATGCAGAAAAATATACACATGCAACCATTTCAAAGATTTTACCGAGTTACAGTTCATATAAGGAAATCAATTTAAATAAATTCATTAGGCCCTAATCTATGGATTTCACATGACTGGGAATACAGATATGCATCTGTTGGTCACAGATACACTATATATACAAAAGTATGTAGACACCCCTTCAAATTAGTGGATTCGGCTATTTCAGCCACACCGTGGCTGACAGGTGTATAAAATCGAGCACACAGAGACAAACATTGGCAGTGAATGGCCTTACTGAGGAGCTCAGTGACTTTTAATGTCGCACCGTCATCGGATGCCACCTTTACAACAAATCAGTTTTTCACATTTCTGCCCTGCTAGAGCTGCCCCGGTCAACTGTAAGTGCTGTTATTGGGAAGTGGGAAGTCATTTTCTTAATGGAGGCATGCTTATTAGTAACTGGAATAAGCAATTTCATAAATGTGTCAAGTGCAGCGTCTGGTTGCTCCTCATTACACACCACAGACCAGCAAATATTATTTACATCATCAACATAGGAATCACTACAAAACGTATTGTATGACCTCGTATACACTATATTAGGCCCAGCCTTTGGAACTTTGGTTTTCCTAGATATGGCTACTATATAGTGATCACTACATCCTATGGATTTGGATACTGCTTTAAAGTAAATTTTTGCAGCATTAGTAAAATGTGATCAAGACATGATTTCATTCCTGTGCTATTTGTAACTACCCTGGAAGGTTTGACAAGCAGGTGTCCACATACCTTTGGTAATGTAGTGTACCTTTAAAAACAAGGTAGGGGCGTGGATCAGAAAACCAGTCAGTATCTGGTGTAACCATGAAGCTTGACACATCTCTTTCGCATAGAGTTGATCAGGCTGTTGATTGTGGCCTGTGGAATGTTGTCCCACTCCTCTTTAATGGCTGTGCGAAGTTGCTGGATAGTGCCATCGATAAAATGCAATTGTGTTCGTTGTCCGTCGCTTATGCCTGCCCATACCATAAACCCACCGCCACCATGGGACACTCTGTTCACCACATTGACATCAGCACACTGCTCGCCCACACGACGCCATCTGCCATCTGTCCGGTAAAGTTGAAACCGGCATTCATCCGTGAAGAGCATATTTCTCCAGTGTGCCAGTGGCCATCGAAGGTGAGCATTTTCCCACTGAAGTCGGTTACGACGCTGAACTGCAGTCAGGTCAAGACCCTGTTGAGGACGACGAGCACGCAGATGAGCTTCCCTGACGGTTTCGACAGTTTGTGGAGAAATTCTTTGGTTGTGCAAACCCACAGTTTCATCAGCTGTCCGGGTGGCTGGTCTCAGAATATCTAGCTGGTGAAGAAGCCGGATGTGGATGTCCTTGGCTGGCATGGTTACACATGGTCTGCAGTTGTGAGGGCTGTTGGACGTACTGCCAAATTCTCTAAAACGACGTTGGTAGAGAAATGAACATTCAATTCTCTGGCAACAGTTCTAGTGGACAATCCTGCAGTCAGCAGGCCAATTGCACTCTCCCTCAAAGCTTGAGACATCTATGGCATTGTGTTGTGTGACAAAACTGCACATTTTAGAGTGGGCTTTTATTCTCCCCAGCACCTGTGTAATGGATAATGCTGTTTAATAAGTTTCTTGATATGTCACACCTGTCAGGTGGATGGATTATCTTGGCAAAGGAGAAATGCTCACTAACAGGGATGTAAACAAATATGTGATTTTTTTTTTTCAGCTCATGAAACATATTTTTGTTCAGTGTACATATTTTAGACATAGAATTAAGCATAATGTTTTACGTTTGAAAGATGCAAAATTCTTCAATTTACGGACGGTGGGCCTAGCCCCCCGCTGGACCCCCTTCCAGCCATCCTCATGTACTTTGTGCCCCCTCAGATTTTTGGGGTGCATGACGCCCCTGGTCCTAGGTCTAGGAGAGAAAACTATGTTTTAAACAGATAAGGCATTTCTCAGAGTCCAGGGCAGGACACTGGTCAGTTCTCTCGTGTCGCTTGCTCTGCCAAGCTTTTCATCATTCCCACTGGAGAATACCGAAAACAGAATAGAAGTCTTACAACCTCTCACGCTATTGGCCACTTCCAACGCACCCCTTGAACGTGATTTGATAAGAGATCTGTGTGGCCGGATACTCAAGCGTGATTCTGACATTTATTTGGTTACCCGACACGTGAGTCATTTTAAATTCAGCATAACTGTGATGGTGCGCACTGTGCAGGCATGCACCTTAGAGGGGAAAAAAGAGTTGCTGTAGCAGTGAAGCAGGTTTTATAAACACCTACAACAAGAAGTGTATTTTTTTCATAAACTGTGAAATAGCCCATGTAGACCTATCTCTTCTTCTTCCCACCCGCCTTAATCGTTCCCCATCGAGTAGCCTACATTTTGTCAATGACCTGGTCATATGCAGGTGAGTCGCCATGTGCACAATACATGTCCTAGACCAGTGGTTACCAACATTTACCGTTGAAATAAATTGTCAGTTCCAATCTGCTTAAGGGGGTGGCTCTCCCATAGGCACCAATGCATTAGCAGCTGGGTCTGGTCTGCTTAGTTCATTGACTGTATATAAACCGTCTCTGGCACGGCCTTACTTGTTTTGAGGGTTAAAATTGTTTTTTATGCACATGGGGATATCTTTGGTTTGTCTCTACGACATTCAGAGGCTGAGATTTGACCAGCTAAAGTCGAGGACTAAAAAATGAGTAAAAAATACAATCGGATTTGCTTTGAATGGGAAGTTATCTTATGCAATGTTAGCCCAAGAATGTACTGTTAAGTAGTGTAGGCGACCTTATACAGTATGTTAGGTTCAGAGGTGAACTGGCTCAGTCAGCCAAAACAGCCAAATACTCCATCTAAATGTGATTTGAGTCTCAATTGCTGTACGGATCTAGAAACATAAAGCACTATACTTTCACATCACGTCAAAATAATTTCACAAATGCAAAATATACACTTACTGTACACTACTTTAATTGGGTTTAACACAGCTGCAGCCGACAGTATTTTACAGTTACAGTACAACATTCTTCTGGCATGTTTCTTTGGTTACACACAGGTGCTTCGATAGATAGAACAGATGGCGTCTCTGTCTTCCGGTAAACAAGGGCTGTAACATGGAAATATGGCAGTGTGGGAACCCTAACCCTATAAAAGGTGTGTACAAATATAAAAAAATTCTCGCCGATGTGGAAGCTCAGTTCCAAATGTTTCCAAAACCATATTGCATGCGAGGCATATCGACGTTTAGACAAATCTTTGCGGGTGTATTGCCCCCGGCAGCAGAAAGGTTTGTTAATAGAAGGTACTGTATTTGTTTAACATTACAGTCTATGAATGGGCTAATACAATGTGTGACTCTGTAGCCATCAATTGAGCTATTCACTTTCTGTAAGAGAACATGTACTTGATATAAAGAGTAATATTTTTAACATATTAGTGGTGTAAAATTTTTAAAAAATCAGGGCTTTATTTGACCTTTATCCATGAATAAACTAGGCCTACCCAAATGTCATGATGACTCATGAGCCATATTAAACTATGTAGAACTGCAGGAAATAGCTTCAAAACAGCAAAAATGTGTTAGATATTGGACGTTTGATATTGGATGTTGGATATTGATTTTTGTGAACAGTGTAGCAAACTCTGGGGATTGCCCAAATGGGATTTGAACCCTCAAATCTGTGACTGTCACAAACCTACAACTGTATTTTGTAAATATGCACCTTTATTCCGCAAAAATCTCCACAATTCCTTTATTCACAATATTCACAAGATAGTCCAGTTTTGGATTAGAGTTTCACAAAATTTCACAAAAATATTTGCTCCAAACAGATACATGTAATCTGACATACAGTACAGTGCATTCAGAAGGTATTCAGACCCCTTCCCTTTTTCCACATTTCGTTACGTTACAACCTTATTCTAAAATGGATTAAAAATAAATTAATACTCAGCAATCTACACACAATACCCCATAATGACAATGCAAAAACTGTTTTTTTGACATTTTTGCAAAATTATTCAACATAAAAAACAGAAATACCTTATTTACATAAGTTTTCAGACCCTTTGCTATAAGAATCGAAATTGAGCTCAGGTGCATCCTGTTTCCATTGATAGCCTTAAGATGTTTCTACAACTTCATTGGAGTTTAATTGATTGGACGTGATTTGGTAAGGCACACATTTGTGCATTCGTTATCCACCTGGGAGGGCCCCTGTCGGCCGGCCTCTGGCCGGTGTTCGGATGGACGGTTCCTCCCGCCCCATGTGGATTCGCCTCTATCGGTGGAGCCCCTTTCGGAGACGGTTAACACCCGCTTCCCCGATACGCTCCAGCCGAGCCCCGTTCGAGCGAAACCAAGTCGACCCGTCTGACCCAGTGGCCCTACGTTGGTGTTCCGGTGCGGGGAGTGGCACACCCAGGCAGCGATGCCAGGAATGATGTCCACCCTGCTACGTACCGGCGCCAGAGACACGTGCTTCTCACACCCTGTTGTTGGCTCGGTTGTGCGGTTCCTACTAAACCCTCCAGCTAGAAAAATACCTCTCGAGCGGCGCCCTGGCACTCGCGGCCCCGGCCGCGGGCAGTTCTGGGCCTCCCGCTGGGTGTGCGGTGGATTGCAACCGGGCCTCCTCCCCTGACGGGGTCGGACCGCGCCCGGGCTGTCTTCCGCTTAGCGCGCCCAGGTACAACCTCTACGTTGCGAGGGGCTACCTGGTTGATCCTGCCAGTAGCATATGCTTGTCTCAAAGATTAAGCCATGCAAGTCTAAGTACACACGGAATAAACCCAGGAAACTGGGTTCGTGGGGATAAATGAATTCATATTATCGAGTGGATAGATAGCCGAATCCTAACCACTCGAGTGCCAGGGAATGAATTCGAAGCATTTCCCACCCCAGAGGGTCCAGACTGGGTTATCAACCTTGGACCCGTCCGTGCTACCCCAAGGGCATGGATGTGAGCTGCGAAGCTTGGAGGAGCGATGCGAGAAAAGCGAGAGAAGCGAGAAAAGCGAGACAATTAAGCGGAAAGCGAATAAAGCAAAATGGCGGTTTCGGGGCTCCGAACCGCTGGGAGATGAGTACCACAGGGGTGCTCCCTACCCAAAGAAAACATCTATTCGACCCGTGGTCTTCCACAACAAACCTCAGGCCGTGGACCCAGATCCCCCCGATACCGCGGACGCGAGGGGGGACGTGGGCTCGCTGGCGCCTCAGTGTGTCGGCAAATTAAGGACACCTGCTCTAGCATCGCGGGATGGGGGCAGCAGTGTCGTGACGCCACTACAGCCAGTTTATGGAGCTTTTGAGAGAGGAAAATCTGCTACCCCAATGGACGGATCGGTGGTGCCATCATCCACAAGTACCCTGCTGATATCACTCCCTGTCTTAGAATTGAGCTGCGAGCGATGTGGAACACGACTTGGAACTGTCGGGGAAGCTGCTAAGCATTTTGCTGTGAAGCATTCAGGCGTTTCGGTTGTGTATATGTGTCGGGCGTGTGGTAAGTCCAGCGGCAACAGTCACTCCATTTCCTGCCATGTCCCTAAGTGTAAGGGACTGGTAGAGACCCGTTTGGAGGCTGGCTATGACTGGGTCTGTGGTCATTGTGAAAGAAGGTTTAAAACTGCTATGGGGCTGACCCAACACAAACGACACAAACACGTTGCTCTTTATTGCCAAGAAAAAGGGGGGGAGAAGGCAGCATTCCAAAAGGAGAAAAAGGATGGTGGTGACGGATGGGATGCCTGGGAGGAAGTTAAGTTGACTCGAATGAGCTACGAGTTGGCTGGGGATAAGCAGATTAACAGGCTGATTGCAGAGAGTCTAGGCAAAACTCCAGAACAGGTGAAGCAGAAAAGACGAAGACTGAGGTGTGGAAGGCTACCGAGTGGCATTCTCCAGGAAGCAGCTGAGGAGAGTAATCTCATCAGTATGTTGTCCAAGCCGGCTGCACCATCAACACCCCAGAGCGGGATACATGAGATCCTTCGGAATGAGCTACTGAGTGGTGGTACCGATGATGGTGTAAAAATTGGAGAGGTCACCTTATCCCTAAGGGGGGTGGAGCAAGATCCAGCCTTGCTCAATTCGTCCGCCCTGGAACTGCAGCAGTTGTTGGGAGGGAGATCGGGTCCCCAGGGTCTACTAAACCAGCCAGTGAGGTGCAAGGCCACATTGCCAAGTGAAGGAAAGAAAATTGCCAAGCAGTTGGAATATCACAGAGTACAAGAGCTGTATGATGTGAATAGATCCAGATTGGCAAAGGATATTCTAGATGGTAATGGGGATGTAGTGGCTGCTTTACCACCACTGGAGGTTGCCTTGGCATTCAAAAGTCGGTGGGAAGTGACTGAAACGTTCCATGGCCTTGGTCAGTTTCATTCGGGTGGAGAGGCGGACAATGTGGTTTTCGGGTCTCTCATCTCAGCGGCTGAAGTAAGTGAAAACCTTGGGGATATCAAAACTGGAACAGCAGCTGGGCCAGATGGGATCACTAAGACGGCATTACAAAAATGGGATCCGACTGGTGCGAAACTTGGTCGTACTTTTTCTGTATGGTTGACATCGGGTACCCTGCCTGAGCCTTTCAAGAAGTGCAGGACCACTTTGATACCCAAAACCGCTGACCCGGCTTTGCGCACCCAGGCGTCTGGGTGGAGGCCACTTACCATCGGGTCATTGGTATTGAGGCTATACTCTCGCATCCTTACAAACAGGCTGGCGCGGGCGTGTCAACCCGCGCCAGAGAGGATTTACTTCCTCACCTGGATGTTCGGAAAACTTGATGATCCTGGGAGGATTGTTGAAGGAAAGTAGGGCGAGTGGCGAGATGTTGGCCGTGGTGTTGGTGGACTTTGCGCGTGCATTTGACTCTATCAGTCATCTGCATATCTTGGAGGTGCTGAGGCAGAGAGGACTGGATGAACATATCGTCAGAATCATAGGTGACTCGTACACCGACGTTACGACAATGATTGCGGTCGATGGGGAGCAGTCCCCTCCCATCGACGTGAGGATAGGGGTCAAGCAGGGCGATCCCATGTCGCCGCTGCTGTTCAACCTAGCCCTTGATCCAATGATTGACACTCTTGAACGTATCGGCTCGGGGTACAAGTTGGATGATCGTCAGATCACAACCCTGGCTTTTGCTGATGATCTTGTCTTGGTGAGCGGTTCATGGGATGGCATGGCGAAAAACATCCTGATTCTGGAAAAATTTTGCCAACTGACGGGGCTGAGGGTCCAGCCCAAGAAGTGTCACGGTTTCCTCACTCAGAAAATTCGAGGAGTGTTCTCGGTAAACTCTTGTAGGCCCTGGATAGTGGGTGGTGTTGAGCTACACATGGTCGGGCCAGCAGAGTCGGTCGAGTACCTTGGGTTGAGAGTGGGTCCGTGGCAAGGCATTATAGAACCAGAACCTGTCGAGCGACTTCGTGACTGGATTAGCTCGATTGGGCGGTCTCCGCTGAAGCCTTCACAGAAGGTGAGGATGTTGAATGACTATGCGGTCCCGAGGATGGTTTATCAGGCGGACAACGGCGGGTCAGGGCCAAAAATCCTCAATGTACTTGATGGGATGATCAGGAAGGCGGTGAAGGTATGGTTCCACCTTCCACAGTCTACTTGTGATGGGCTACTTTACTCGAGATGCCAGGACGGCGGGCTGGGTATCGTAAAGTTAGCTTGTCAAATCCCATCTATCCAAGCCAGAAGGGTCTACCGATTATGGCATTCGGAGGATGACATTACTCGGATAGTTACCCGCAGGACAGTGAAACCAAAAGAGTACCTCGGGATGTGGCTGAGAGCTGGTGGGGACGAGGCAAGTTTGCCTCCCCTAGAAACATCGAATGAGGGTTCTGTCCGGAGTACAGACCCCGCCAATTTGCTGACGCCAACAAGGAAAAACCCAGTCAGGCCAGACTGGAGGCAAGGAGAGTTTCAGAGATGGCAGAACCTGACAGTGCAGGGAGTGGGAGTGCAGGCATTCGCAGGAAACAGAAACAGCAATCACTGGTTGAAAGATCCAGCCAAGGTTGGATTTAAGCAGAGATACTATATTGCAGGTCTCCAGCTGAGAGCCAATGTATACCCAACCCGAGAGGCACTTGCCAGGGGGAGGAAAGACATTTCAGCTGTCTGCCGCCACTGTCTATCTGGTAATGAGTCTTGCTCGCACATTCTCGGGCAGTGTCCTGCAGTGAAGGATAGTCGCATCTCGCGACATAACAAGCTGTGTGACCTGTTAGCAAGTGAAGCCGAAAGCGCCGGATGGATCGTCACCAGAGAAATGTGTTGTAAAACCCATGCCGGGGCGTTGCGACGACCAGACCTGGTGTTCGTGAAAAATGGTACTGCTTTGGTGGTGGATGTTACTGTGCGGTACGAGATGGATTCTAATACCTTAGAGTTCGCGGCTGCTGAGAAAGTCGCTAGGTACACCCCGATTGCTCGATATATCATGGTTGCCCTGAAGGTGAGGAAGGTAAAAGTGTTTGGTTTTCCACTGGGAGCCCGAGGGAAGTGGCCAATCAGAAATGAGAGGTTGCTAATGAACTTGGGGGTGAATCGTTCACGGAGGGAACGATTGGCCAAGCTATTCAGCAGGAGGGCTCTCCTGTACTCCTTGGATGTCCTTAGGGACTTCTATAGAATTGATGGGAAGATGGTGAACTCGGATGAGGATAGCGATGATGATCATCCTTAGGCTCAGTAGGCGACTATTGAGGAGTGCCTGCTGGTATAGAGGTATTCTCACCGTTCTTTCCAAACGCTGCCCTGACCTTGGTTAGGAGAATTCCCAGAACCCCAACCATTGAACGAAACCCCTGGCTTCGGCAAGGAGATCCAATTAGACCTATGGTCTAATGGGGCAGTATGATGGTAGAAGCGCCTCTAAGTTAATCTTGGAGGTAGCACCATCGGTGAGCCATACTGCTTTGAACGAGGCCCTGACTTCGGTCAGGAGAAAAGGACCATGGTAAATTATAAATAGTTAAGAAGGTTTGGGAAGGTTTCCATGAAGGTTCGGTTCGGTTTCCATGAAGGTTTGGTTCGGTTTCCATGAAGGTTCGGTTTGGTTGTCATTTAAAAAAAAGGTCCCACAGTTGACAGTGCATGTCAAAAACCAAGCCATGAGGTCGAAGGAATTGTCCGTAGCGCTCTGAGACATGATTATGTCGAGGCACAGATCTGGGGAAGGGTACCAAATAATTTCTGTGGAGATGGGAGAACCTTCCAGAAGGACAACCATCTCTGCAGCACTCCACCAATCAGGCCTTTATGGTAGAGTTGCTAGACAGTCAGTAAAAGGCACATGACTTGGAGTTTGCCAAAAGGCACCTAAAGGACTCTCAGACCATGAGAAACAACATTCTCTGGTCTGATGAAACCAAGATTGAACTCTTTGGCCTGAATGCCAAGCGTCACATTTGGAGGAAACCTGGCACCCTCCCTACGGTGCAGCATGGTGGTGGCAGCATCATGCTGTGGGGATGTTTTTCAGTGGCAGGGACTGAGAGACTAGTCAGGTTTGAGGGAAAGATGAACGGAGCAAAGTACAGAGAGATCCTTGATGAAAACCTGCTCCAGAGCGCTCAAGACCTCAGACTGGGGTGAAGGTTCACCTTCCAACAGGACAACGACCCTAAACACACAGCCAAGACAATGGAGGAGTGGCTTCGGAACAAGTCTCTGAATGTCCTTGAGTGGCCCAGCAAGAGCCTGGACTTGAACCCGATCGAATATCTCTGGAGAGACCTGAAAATAGCTGTGCAGCGACGCTCCCATCCAACCTGACAGAGCTTGAGAGGATCTGCAGAGAAGAATAGGACAAACTCCCCAAATACAGTTGTGCCAAGCTTGTAGCGTCATACCCAAGAAGACTCGATGCTGTAATCGCCGCCAAAGGTGCTTCAACAAAGTACTGAGTAAAGGGTCTGAATACTTATGTAAATGTGATATCAGTTTTCAATTTTTAATACGTTTGCAAAAATGTATAAAAACCTGTCTTTGCTTTGTCATTATGAGGTATTGTGTGTAGATTGATGAGGGAATAAAACAATTTAATTAATTTTAGAAGAAGGCTGAAACGTAACAAAATGTGGAAAAAGTCAAGGGATCTGAACACTTTCCGAATGCACTATATGCATGCTAGTGTTCGCAGTGGTGTAAAGTACTTAAGTAAAAAAAATTTAAAGTACTACTTAAGTAGTTTTTTGGGGGGTATCTGTACTTGACTTTACTATTTATATTTTTGACAACTTTTACTTTTACTCCCCTACATTCCTAAAGAAAATGTTTACTTTTTACTCCCATTTTCCCTGAGACCCATTTTGAATGCTCAGGCAGGACAGCAATATGGTCCAATTCATGCAACTATCAATCAGTGGAGGCTCCTCAGAGAAGGAAGGGGAGGACCATCCTCCTACGTGAATTTCTGAAAGATAAAAATAGTGAAACATAAAACTATACTAAATATATTTACATGTCACCAAATAATTGATTAAAACACACTGTTTTGCGATTGAGGTCTACAGCAGCCGGAGGACAGCTAATTTACATCCTCCTCTGCATACATTGACTTCAATACAAAACCTAGGAGGCTCGTGGTTCTCACCCCCTTCCATAGACTTACACAGTAATTATGACAACCTCCGGAGGATGTCCTCCAAACTATCAGAGCTTTTGCAGCATGAACTGACATGTTGTCCACCCAATCAAAGGATCAGACAATTAATCTAGTACTGAAAGCATAAGCTACAGCTAGCTACCACTGCACTGCATAAAATGTGTAGAGTAGTTGACTCAAAGAGAGAGAAAGACAATAGTTGAACAGTTTTGAACAAAATAATTTGTTCAAAAATGAAGAAGGAAGAGAGAGCAAGAGATAGCTATATTTAATTGTATTTTCTTTCACTTTCGCTTACTTAGCTAGCGAATGCAGCTAGCTAGTTTAGCCTACTCAAAAACCCGGCTCAAACAGAGAGGGATGCTATGTTAGCAAACTGGCTATGTCTATCCAACACTGGAACTCTTGCCCGCCGGTGTAACTGCTAAACTGCTTGCTGCTGATTGTACACTGTACTGCATGATTGTACGGGGTTTTCTAATGCGTTAGTTCTAGTAGTGGCAACGAAGTAGGCTGTGTGTAGCGGTTATGATATGAAGGTTTGGCGTGGAAGTTTTATTTTGCCTGATCACGTACAGCAGATGTGTTGTGCACCCCTCCTCAAAAAACCTACACTCGATCCCTCCGATGTCAACAACTACAGACCAGTATCCCTTCTTTCTTTTCTCTCCAAAACTCTTGAGCGTGCCGTCTCTAGCCAACTCTCCTGCTATCTCCCTCAGAATTACCTTCTTGATCCAAACCAGTCAGGTTTCAAGACTGGTCATTCAACTGAGACTGCTCTTCTCTGTGTCACGTAGGCTCTCCGCACTGCTAAAGCTAACTCTCTCTCCTCTGCTCTTATCCTTCTAGACCTATCCGCTGCCTTTGATACTGTGAACCATCAGATCCTCCTCTCCACCCTCTCCGAGTTGGGCATCTCTGGCGCTGCTCACTCTTGGATTACGTCCTACTTGACAGGTCGCTTCTACCAGGTGGCGTGGCGAGAATCTGTCTCCGCACCACGTGCTCTCACCACTGGTGTCCCCCAGGGCTCAGTCCTAGGCCCTCTCCTATTCTCTCTATACACCAAGTCACTTGGCTCTGTCATATCCTCACATGGTCTCTCCTATCATTGCTACGCAGACGACACACAATTAATTTTCTCCTTTCCCCCTTCTGATAACCAGGTGGTGAATCGCATCTCTGCATGTCTGGCAGACATATCAGTGTGGATGTCGGATCACCACCTCAAGCTGAACCTCGGCAAGACTGAGCTGCTCTTCCTCCTGGGGAAGGACTGCCCGCTCCATGATCTCGTCATCACGGTTGACAACTCCATTGTGTCCTCCTCCCAGAGTGCAAAGAGCCTTGGCGTGACCCTGGACAACACCCTGTCGTTCTCCGCTAACATCAAAGCGGTGACCCAATCCTGCAGGTTCATGCTCTACAACATTCGTAGAGTACGACCCTACCTTACACAGAAAGCGGCACAGGTCCTAATCCAGGCACTTGTCATCTCCCGTCTGGATTACTGCAACTCGCTGTTGGCTGGGCTCCCTGCCCTACAACTTATCTAGAACGCCGCAGCCTGTCTGGTGTTCGACCTTCCCAAGTTCTCTCATGTCACCCCGCTCCTCCGCACACTCCACTGGCTTCCAGTTGAGGCTTGCATCTACTACAAGACCATGGTGCTTGCCTACGGAGCTGTGAGGGGAACGGCACCTCCTTACCTTCAGGCTCTGATCAGACCCTACACCCAAACGAGGGCACTACGTTCATCCACCTCTGGCCTGCTAGCTCCCCTACCTCTACAGAAGCACAGTTCCCGCTCAGCCCAGTCAAAGCTATTTGCTGCTCTGGCAACAAGCTCCCCCACGACGCCAGGACAGCGGAGTCACTGACCATCTTCCGGAGACACTTGAAACCCTACCTCTTTAAAGAATACCTGGAATAGTATAAAGTCATCCTTCTACCCCCCCCCCCCTCCCCCCTCCCATCTCCCCCACCCGCCCCATAAAAAAAAGAAGAAAAAAAGTTTGCTATCATAGGTTGAATGCACCAATTTGTAAGTCACTCTGGATAAGAGCGTCTGCTAAATGATGTAAATGTAAATGTAAGTCCACAAGCAAAGAGAAAAGGTGAGAGGAGGAGAGCGCGTAGATGCGAGAAGGAATTATACTATGATCAAAGGGATCATGCTGTTTGTATGTGGCTGCTATGGTAGTGACCTGTGTTTGCGTGTGATCAGATTTGTATTCATTCCGCTGATTCAGTTGAACGAAATGTGGATAAACATACCTGAATTTGTCCAATATAAACTCTTGTTTGCAACTGTTGGACTAATGATTTTACACCCTAGATCAGCTAGATGCAGGCAAGAGTGTGCAAGGCGGTATTAAATGTGTCAATGTCTGTCACCTTGATTATTCGAACTTCTCTCGACCTGTGTACCTACGTTGTAAACTTTAATTCATAGGCTAGGTTGTAGCAACCTCATGATGGGTATAGGGAAAATTCAACTATCATGTAGTAGCCTAAACCTTTCGATGTAACATTGAGCTAGGTGAACGGAATATGAATGAATGACAGTCATCCAATATACTGTAATAGAAATAAGGCCATGCTCATAAAATAATTATCGTCCTCCCTCATCTTAAACGGCACCGACCACCACTGCTATCAATATAATGCGTTGTCATCCCTACTGCATCTGATCTGGCGGATTTTTTTTATTTTTATTTCACCTGTATTTAACCAGGTAAGCCAGTTGAGAACAGGTTCTCATTTACAACTGCGACCTGGCCAAGATAAAGCAAAGTAGTGCAATAAAAACAACACAGAGTTACATATGGGGTAAAAAAAAAACATAAAGTCAGAAATACAACAGAAAATATATATACAGTGTGTGCAAATGTAGCAAGTTATGGAGGTAAGGCAATAAATAGGCTATAGTGCAGAATAATTACAATAGTATTAACACTGGAATGCTAGATGTGCAAGAGATTATGTGCAAATAGAGATACTGGGGTGCAAAAGAGCAAAATAAATAACAATATAGGGATGAGGTAGTTGGGTGGGCTAATTTCAGATGGGCTGTGTACAGGTGCAGTGATCGGTAAGGTGCTCTGACAACTGATGCTTAAAGTTATTGAGGGAGATAAGAGTCTCCAGCTTCAGAGATTTTTGCAATTCGTTCCAGTCATTGGCAGCAGAGAACTGGAAGGAATGGCGGCCAAAGGAGGTGTTGGCTTTGGGAATGACCAGAGAGATATACCTGCTGGAGCGCAGACTACGGGTGGGTGCTGCTATGGTGACCAATGAGCTAAGATAAGGCGGGGATTTGCCTAGGAGTGATTTATAGATGGCCTGGAGCCAGTGGGTTTGACGACGAACATGTAGTGAGGACCAGCCAACAAGAGCGTACAGGTCACAGTGGTGGGTAGTGTATGGGGCTTTGGAGACAAAACGGATGGCACTGTGATAGACTACATCCAATTTGCTGAATAGAGTGTTGGAGGCTATTTTGTAAATGACACGGACCACGTCAACAGATAATAGTTCCTGTAAAACAGGAGAAAAGATAATGTTTGCTTCTGTGCAGTTAGCCTTCTCTCAGAAGGATAATTTATTAAACATTCTCTCAAGTACAAATATTAAGTCAATATTTCCTTTGCTTTGTTTCTCAATGTTTTTGTTTCTTTTTCTTCAGTAAAAAATCTAATTCCATTGTAACAAAAATAAAATACAAAATTCCCATTCACCCTTCTTTACATACATTCACCATTGTCACCCATGTAAACCCCATTCCTGATATTGTATGTAGAATTTGGATACTGTAGCTCAATACAGGAAACATAGGCCTTCCCCTCTATCCAGCTACAGTACACAGAACTCATACCTTCAGTGTAATTCCTGAGTTTACTATATTTAATTTGTTCCATAAAAAAAAAATACTAAAGCACGTGGTGTATAAAACCACCAAAGTTCCCTTGTACTGGTATCAAATATGTTTTACACTTACTCACTGTATAGAGCTAACAGGAATACTGGACTTATGCAACTCATGCTAACGCTACTTCCATTAAAGTGTCTGGACCAACAAGCTAGCAGGAAGACAACGAAAGCTAACAATCTACTAACAAATGCTAGCGGACTTTCTAATGCTTATTCCAGTAAAAATACTAATCTCAAAAATATTTTACCAAAAGGTTCCAACTGCCTAAAGTCTTATTACATGAATGTGAGCCTTCATTTATAAAAAATAAAACCTACAGGAGCTTAAAATTACTTTTGTTGAGAACAAAGGAATGTGCGCTGCAGCATTTTACAGCCCCCCTTTGCGCGTGGGAAACTATGCCTTCTTCTGCTCTGTCATATTATCTAGTACATACTTCACAACTCTTACACAGACTTGTCTACATTTAGGTAATCTTGTCACATTACTATTTTGAAACATATTATGTGTTTGTACATAGTACCAACCTGCAAAAAGGAGAAAAGATGAGACAGGATAACGTTTGCTTCTGTGCAGTCATGCTTCTCTCAGAAGAATGAGGAAGTGCCAACAGTCAAACGTCCTACTGGCAACAATAGGTATATGTGCATTTCAGTAGAGTACAACAGTAGGAGTCATAATACCCATAAAACCTAGCTGTCAAACATGGAAATGGTTCCAATAATGTTTTCACCATTCATTTTTCCCATAGGGGAAAAGTAAGGGCTGTGTTTTGTGTAGACTTACTTTGGCATGACGTTTTGATAACCGTATAAATCTCTCTAGGACAAGGTGAGTTTTATCAATATATTTGCCTGTATTTTGGGATCCCGATTGGCACAGCATCGCAGTGCTAGAGGCGTCACTACAGACCCTGGTTCGATTCCAGGCTGTATCACAATCCGGCGGAGATTGGGCATCCCATAGGGCGGTGCATAATTGACACAGCTTCATCCGGGGTAGGCTGTCATTTTAAATAAGAATTTGTTCTTAACTGACTTGCCTGGTTAAATAAAATTAAATAAAAATATTTACCCCCCCAAAAATGAAATGCTAATGAACTACTAATGTACAGGAGGCGCGCGCAAGATGGCGGTCTGTGCAGATGCGTTTTTTGGTAGCTGAAGCAATTATTGGATTTCCTCACCCAAGTATGACCATTTGGTAATGTCTGTGGTCATAAAATCCTGTATGAATATGGTTTAGTTTGTTTACCAAAGTAATTGATTACTTTCTGCAAGTTATTCACCTCTAAAATCTTAAATTAGCGACAACCTTAGATAGCTAGCTAGTTCAAAAACTAGCTTGTCTACATGGAAACTTCCACGACCAGAACCAAAAGAAAATAAATTGAGAAATCATCAGATGGACAATCAACAGCAAAAGATGGTATGGTCTTGGGTACTCCTCTTCAAAATGTAACTGGGGGAAAAATACTGCTGTTGGTGATGAAAAATTGGTGTGCACGGACAACAATGCTGACAACCTGCACCCATCCAGTCCCCAGCTCAGGCCATTACCTTACGACCCCGACACTCCAGTCAAGCCCCACGGGAAAAAGATGAGAGGGCAAGGGGGTATGTCACTTCTTGAGATGCAAACCAATATGGTGATGCTTGTGACAGCAAAAATAGATGAAAGGGCATCTGTTGACTCTGGAGAAGTGAAAACCCTCAAAAGTGACATGAAGAAGTCAGAAGTTATCTGCCAGGAAAATGGAAAGAAGGTGGCTGAACTCGAGCAAAAGGTGAATGAAGCGGAGAGATACCAGCGCAGGTGGAACCTGAGGCTCCATGGAATTCCAGAGTAGGCGGGTGAGGACATCAAACACAGAGTTGTTGACATCTGTGGAGCTGTTGTTCCCGAATCAAAAGCCAAACTTCAGGAAAATGTGGACATCGTTCATCGTTTGGGAAGACTCAAGGATCAAGACAAGAGTCCGAGGACAACAATCATCCGGTTCACCGACAGATCTATATGGGATCTTCTCTGGAGGCGAGTAAAGAAAAATTGAGGTTCACGGAAGATCTGACCTCTGCTGACAAAGTGACACGGGAGAAACTGTGGCCAAAAAGGGGAAGGAAATCCTTTTGAGTTACATATCCTTAGGAAAAGCTTATATTAGCATGGCATATTATTATTATTATTATTAGCATAACAAGGTTGTTGGTTGAAGTTTATGTCTTTATCTCTTTGTTCAATTAATGTCAGTGGTATTCGTGACTTACTCAAACGTAAGGCTATTTTCCTGTATTGCAAACTGTTTAATGTAGACTTTTAC
The DNA here is from genome assembly GCF_964263955.1 of Coregonus lavaretus. Lineage (NCBI taxonomy): Eukaryota > Metazoa > Chordata > Actinopteri > Salmoniformes > Salmonidae > Coregonus > Coregonus lavaretus. Next base: position 21,110,494 of record NC_139991.1, on the reverse strand, counting down.
CTTTTACAAGAGACTTATGCTTGTTCCTCCGATCTAGTTTTCTGGAAAAATCTATGGAGTAACGATATCTGGTTATATCATATGGCAACAAACACTCTGCAGCTGTAGCAGTTTTAAGAGGTGCATTTAAAGGGAAGGTCATCAGTAGTAAGACTCACCACTCTGGACATTGGTTAATTTGAACAGTGAATTTGAACAGTGACATTGTTTTATTAGGGAATATCTATGCATCCAACAAACAAAACAACAGGATATTATTTCAAGAATTCGAAGAAGATATAAATAGAGTTAAAGATGTATTTCTGGATATCAAAATTATTTTAGTTGGAGATTTTAATTCTGTGTCTACTGTGATGATTGACAGATATCCCCCTCCTAATAGATCCAGCAGTGTTAATCCTGAGTTTAATAATCTATGTCTTGGTCTTGGTTTGTTCGATATTTGGAGATCTAAATATCCTGATAAAAAGTACTTCACTTGGTGTAACAAGGACATGTTCAGACAGTGAAGAATTTACTTCTAGTTGATTTCTAATTCATTAGATAACGCTGTAGTCAAGGTATCCATTGAACCATTGATTCTTACTGATCATAAAGTTATATTCTTATTTGTAAATGTTAATGGCTCTGAAGTAAATAAACTGAATAGGAGTTATTGGAAACTCAATAGTAGGCTGTTGGAAGATGATAAATACAAGATAGATGCCAAAGATATTATACAAGAAAATGGGAGGAAAGCCCAACTATTTAAGTCTTATGGGAAATATTGGGAATTAATTAAGTATTAAATAAGACAAACAGCTGTCACGAATTCCGCCGAGACTGCTCCTCCTCCTTGTTCGGGCAGGCTTCGGCGTTCGTCGTCCCCGGAGTACTAGCTACTACCGCTTGATGTTCTCTATGTTTGTTTGGATTTTGTCTTGTTGGTGCACCTGTTTCGTCTTATGTATTGATTATGTCACCTATAAGTTTCCTTTGGTTTTGTTTGCAGTTGTGTGTTGTTGTCCGCCGGTCCGCTGGTGATTTGTTATTGCTCTTTTGTATTTTAGTGTATTGACGCACTGTATGCGTAATCGTCCGCCTCCGTTGTTTTGAGGTCCGTTATTTTGTATTTGTCGTGTTTGACAAGTAAAGTCGGTTTGACTGAGCTTCTGTGTCCTGCGCCTGACTCCAACACCACATCCACATCAGCTCGTGACAACAGCCATGAAGAAGAAATTGCCTGTTTGTCTTTGCTGAACTTAAAAGATCGAGGGAAGAGAAACTTGTTAAGGAAATACTTTCTCTAATCTCTATGGAGGACCTTGATGAAGAAGGAAAGAGTCAGTTATATTCTTTACAACTAGAACTGGACCGAATGTATGAAGAGAGAGCAAACGCGGCATTTGTAAGATAAAGAAGGAGATCGTTGGAGGAAGGTGCAAAAAAGACAAAATACTTTTACAATTTAGAGAGAATAAACATAGGAATTTTACCTCTATTCATAAGCTTAATATAGATGGCAAAGAAAACGAAAACCCCAAAGATATTTCAAAATATGTTTCAGAATTCTATGGTAATCTTCACACCAGTAATGCCTTTCCTTCTAGTGACATTTCTGACCAAATCATTGATGATACCCAGTCTGGTTTTATGAAGGGCAGACATACACTACATGACCAAAAGTATGTGGACACCTGCTCGAACATCTCATTCCAAAATCATGGGCATTAATATGGAGTTGGTTCCCCCTTTGCTGCTATAACAGCCTCCTCTCTTCTGGGAAGGCTTTCCACTAGATGTTGGAACATTGCTGCGGGGACTTGCTTCCATTCAGCCACAAAAGCATTAGTGAGGTCGGGCACTGAGGTTGGGCGATTAGGCCTGGCTTGCAGTCAGCGTTCCTGGGGCATTGTCATGCTGAAACAGGAAAAGCCTTCCCCAAACTGTTGCCACAAAGTTGGAAGCACAGAATCGTCTACAATGTCATTGTTTGCTGCAGCGTTAATCTTTCCCTTCACTGGAACTAAGGGGCCTAGCCCGAACCATGAAAAACAGCCCCAGACCATTATTCCTCCTCCACCAAACTTTACAGTTGGCACTATGCATTCTTGGCAGGTAGAGTTCTCTTGGCATCCGCCAAACCCAGATTAGTCCGTCAGACTGCCAGATGGTGAAGCGTGATTCATCACTCCAGAGAACACGTTTCCACTGTTCCAGAGTCCAATGGCGGTGAGATTTACACCACTCCAGTCGACACTTGACATTGCGCATGATGTCTTAGGCTTGTGTGCAGTTGTGCGGCCATGGAAACCCATTTCATGAAGCTCCCAATGAACAGTTTTTGTGCTGATGTTGCTTCCAGAGGCAGTTTGAAACTCGGTAGTGAGGGTTGCAACCGAGGACAAGCGATTTTTACGCGCTACACTCTTTAGCACTCGGCGGTCCGTTCTGTGAGTTTGTGTGGCCTACCACTTCGCGGCTGACCCATTGTTGCTCCTAGGTCACTTACAGTTGACCGGGGCAGCTCTAGCAGGGCAGAAATTGGATGAACGGACTTGTTGTAAAGGTGGCATCCTATGACGGTGCCACATTGAAAGTCACTGAGCTCTTCAGTAAGGCCATTCTACTGCCAATTGTTGTCTATGGAGATTGCATGGCGGTGTGCTCAATTGTATACACCTGTCAGCAACGGGTGTGGCTGGAATAGCCAAATCCATTAATTTGAAGGGGTCCACATACTTTTGTATATATATTGTATCATACTAATTTGAGTGTGCCAGATTTACATTTACTATGTTACATCTACCCCTAAGTCCAGGTTGCTTAGCTTTGTCATCTTGAATTGCCATAGCCCCAGTGATTAGATTGACAAGGGTCGGCATGACTCTGGTTGTCCTTTAACCAGTTCTTCAATCACATTGAATCCAAGCAACGGCTCAAGCTCCATGCGACTCACTAGAAACGGGACCTGGATGGATAGGTTGGGGTCCTCATTCGCAGGAAGTTTACAGTGATTTCGACCCAACCATCAAATGGTATGATGTCTCCATTCAAGGCATACACATTTACATTTACATTTTAGTCATTTAGCAGACGCTCTTATCCAGAGCGACTTACAGTTATCGAACCCACAACCCTGGCGTTGCAAACGCCATGCTCTACCAGCTGAGCGACACGGGGGGCCACATCAAGTCTTCCCTCAGCTCCCATGAGTTCAGTGAGTGGCCTGATGTCATTCCCAGGTACAGTAGGTATCTGTCCTTCCAGGCACGGTCTATTATGCTAATTTGGGCCCCTTTATTGAGTAAGGCACTGGCTGCAAGTCCATTCATGTAACATTGAATCAGGCACTTCTTCCCTATGAGCTGGACTATTTTATCATTCTTCACAGCTGGTTGACTTGTTGAGTGTGAAGTAGAAGTCTTCCTTGGCCTGCCTCTCTTCTTGACACTGACTGCTTCTGTGGATACGCGTAGTGAGGCCATACTGCTGAGGTGCACTCTCTGCGCCTTGGCCCCTTGTAAAACATCGGCTTGGGACTGTTGCTGCGGCCCGGTCACTGGTCGTCCCTCCGCCATGACCGGCTCACTTTTCCCGAATGCTTGAGTTTCTTAAGACAGCCTAATGCCCTGTGTCCTTCCTCGTCACAGAAGAAGCAATGGTTTACAGTTTGGTACACCTTGTTCGATACATTTCACACAGCCGTATGGTGTCTCTCATTTCGGCCTAGGCGGCCTACTCGCGGAACACTGGCATGTGTGCTCTGGCTGTACTGGCTGTTTCAGGGAGTCTATTATGCTTGTTAGAGCTTCAACCTGTGCAGTTGTTGTATGGTGGTATTTTTGCTTTTACGGTCAGAGACCTCTTCCTTAGCATTAGTAACTTTACCATGGTCTTCCTCAAGCAGCACACTGTAAACATTTGTAGGTTTATGGCGGGTTGTTGATCCTAGCCTACGTTGCCTCTCGCTTTCATCATCAGTCATTTTCATTACATGCCTCAGTATTTCTTCATCACTTACTTGGTTGTCTGAGAGGAGAGGTACGTATCAGCTCCCTGCGAACATCACCATGTCTGTGCCCTAGTCCTTGCTACACTGTGTGTAGGAGTACACCTTGGACTGTCTCTGAGCTGTCAGCATTGGCTTGTTTAGACGTGAACAGGATGATCTGTTTGAGCCCTATAACCCGGTAGATTAACTGTTGTGGCGTCTCATGCTCGTTCTGTTTGGTGCAATTTTTGAGACTGGAGAAACCCCTTGAGCTCAGCTACTGTGATGTCATCCTTATATATATGCATGCCCTTGAAGTGTTATACCACCTGCGAGCACTGAGGTTAATGTCGAGTCACACAACACACTGTCTATCCACTGATGCAGCTAATGTACGGGCCTAGATAAGACCATCAATGGAATCTTTCAAATCTAACAATTTAACCATCCCCATATCCTCAGACTCAAGCAAAGGCTTACTATACATAAAAGCATTGATCAAATCAAAACAACCCTCCTCATTATACACATCAAGCTCTGATGGATCTTTGTCTGGTACCTGACCCACGGTGTTGGCGACCTTAAAGAGTTCCTCAGCCGACAGAACAAGCAGGCACTTCCTAATGTCGCACACCAGGCTCTTCCTCCTGTTGTCGACATGGCAACCTCTTCCTCTATCCCTCACGCAGGTACGCAGTCCCAGATGTCTGATTCACAGCCTCCGCTCTCACTCTGATGTCCTGGAACACAGCCTCAACTTCTGGTTGATCCCAGATGTCATAGAGCACTAGATCAGCTCCTAACCAACAGGTGGCACTGATCCTGGGCGAGTCCCCAAAAATCTGTTACAAATCCCAGGCATAGGACAGAGTAAACAGATAATAATTTGTGTAAAACAGGTTCTAGATAGCACCTTTTTTTCTAAGAGTGTAGGCCTTCATGAAATGTTGCACTGTGTCAATCAATTCATGTCCAGTTAAATTTAAAAAATGAAACTGAGATACATTAAGTCATCTTTATTGCATAGCGAGTACATCTTTAGAAAATGAATATTTCATAAAATATTTTAAAGTTAATATATACATTAATACTAGAATGTTGCATATAGTGTGTTAAAAGTCAACCAATCCACTGGCTATAGATTACACACACTAAACCTAGTCCTAATTCTAACCCTAAACCTAAACCCACAGCCTAAAATAGCCTTTTTACAAGTGAGGACTGGCACTGTCCTCACTTCTCAGAATTTTAGTTGGTTTACTATTCTTGTGAGGACTTTTGGTACTCACAAGTATAGTAAAACGTGTCCACACAAACACACACACACACACACAGTGCAATCAGATAGTCATCCAGACGCTCCCATGAGCTTTTTGCTGACAGGATGAGTCAGCAAGTGACATGTCCAGCTCCGCTCTGTGCTGCAGCCAGCGGTGTAGCTCCTCCCTCATAGTCCCGGGACCTCTTCCGGCTAAAGCCATTGGGAAAAGGTTATGTAGGAATAAATGTTCCAAACTGTTTGGCATGACTCCAATGAAACATGTCACCCGTGGCTATTAGCATATTAGCATACCTTCTAGCATACAGTCACAGTGTCAGTCTGGTCATCCTCCAGTAGTCCTGCTATGCAGAGGTAAGGCATGGCGATGGGGTGGAGGTGGGGGTGTGTCTGGTTGGGGAGGGGGAGGTCTGAGTAAGAGGGGGTAGGCGGAACACCCGTCTGCAGGATGAACTACTGCAGGTTACACTGCCTCAGCTCCTTGTTCAACTCTCCTGGAGGGAAGGGACAAGATGTCATGTTATTTCAGTGTCAAACATAGACAATTCCATGTCAACTTTATTGTTAAAGGGGCAGTGCAGTTAAAAACATGATTTTCCTGATTTTTTTATATGATGTTGCCACACTATGAGGTCGAAATAACACTCTAAAATTGTGAAAATGATGATAATGTAGAAGGATCTCATCTGATACTAGTCTGGTAATGAGGGTTGTAGACACATGGGGGAATAATAAACCAACGATTCAGGGAAGGATGAGCATCCAAAATACTGATAGGGCCAGTTTCCCAGACACAGATTAAGCCTAGTCCTGCACTAAAAAGCATGCTCAATGGAAAATGTCCATTGAAATAATGTTTTAGTCCAGGACTAGTCTTAATTTGTCTGGGAAACTGGCCCATAAGGAAGCGTAGGGAAAGGCAGCTGTTCTATTATTAACACAGGAAGCCAAAGGCAAGTTTCCATCTCTGGGTAGACAGCACAGGTGTATTCTACGGGTGTCCTCTCAAGCTCAATGACTCCTCTTCATTGCTCACCTGCTATGACAGGATACAGTTAACCCCCAGGCTGCCGAGTTATACAATGTACTCCCTCTGGGTTTACAGTGTCAGATATACAGAATAATCCCCCAAAAAGTTCTATAGAATGTGATACAACCATCGTCAAACAAAGGTCTATCCTAGGTTGCTTTCGCTGGGTTTAGCTCTTGTGAGACGTTTAGCAGTGAGTTTGACTTTGTCAGTTATTCTGTGTCATTGAACACAATGAAGGGTTTATAGTCTGAACGCTACACTCTTAGAAAAATAGGTGCTATCTAAAACCTAAAAGGGTTCCATAGGAGAACACTTTGAATAACCAAGTTTGGTTCCAGGTAGAACCATGTTGGTTCCAGGTAGAACCCTATTGGGTTCCATATAGAACCCTTGCCCAAGAGGGTTCTACATGTAACCCAAAATAGTTCTACCTGGAAACAAAAATGGTTCTACCTGGAACTAAAAAGGGTTCTCCTATGGGGACAGCCAAAGTACCCTTTTGGAATCCTTTTTTCTAAGAGTGTAGGATGAAAATCTGTATTTCAGTGGGGTGAGATTACAAAAAATGCATGTACATGGCATTATGGCATTTGTATGGAGTGAAAGATAGACCATTTGGGTATTGTATCTCCTATTCATTGTGAGAGCATCAGTACACTCTTAGAAAATAAGGTGCTATTTAGAACCTAAAAGGGTTATTCGGCTGTCCCCATAGGAGAACCCTTTGAAGAACCCTTTTTTGTTCCAGGTAGAACCCTTTTAGTTCCAAGTAGAACCCTTTTGGGTCCCATGTAGAACCCTTTGGGTTTTTACATTAAACCCAAAAGGGTTCTACCTGGAACCAAAAAAGGGTTTTACCTGGAACCAAAAAATGGGTCTCCTATGGGGACAGCTGAAGAGTGTAGGCTAGTAATCTTTGATCTAACACAATTGGACAGGTTAGACTTTCCACATAGGAGGGATTTATTGGCGAGACAAGGGAAATGGTTCAATTCCCATTGGGATCTTTATTAAGCTGTAACATAAGGCATCCATAGTAGGAACTAGGAAGTAGTCAGATCTCAGGAAAAACTTTTTATGTATTAAACTGTACCTGCAACTGTAATTCTGCAGTCTGCAATGCTTTCTCCGTCTCTGTCAATGACATGTCCAGCTCCACCCCCTGCTGATGCCGATTGTGTAGCTCCTCCCTCAGTGGTCCCAGGGCCTCCTCTTGCTGCGGGGTGCCTGTACGAGAGTTCCGTCTGTGGGACTCGACCCGAAAGTCCTGCCCCATCCTGGATGAATGGGTCTGGAGGTCCTTGAGCCGGAAGCTGTATTCATCCATAGAGGCGTAGAGTTGGCGCAGACGTCCGTGCATATCTGTATGGCCAATACAACTCGGTTTTAGTTCCTGGATGGTCCTACTGTATATGAGTGTAGGCCTACATATTCCTACATTACACACAGTATTGCTGCATAAGTTACTTGTGTAGGAGATGTGTAACATATACTGATATCCTAGGATATGCCTTCTAAATTGCCCCTGAGGGGATTGATAGTTGTATTGAAGTGACAGGAATTGAATGGACTACATACCCTGCTCCTTGTCCTTCTCTTGCTGCATCTGTTCCTCCCAGTACTCCCCATGCATCAGCTCTGCCTCATTCTGCCTCAGCTTTGTCTCCAGCACATCCAGCTCCTCCACTAGGCCCGGAGTCAGGCCTGGGACAGGAGTTACAGGCCTCCCCAACTCCCACACCTCTGCATCCCTTTCCAAAGCCACCAGCTGGGCCTCCAGGTCCTGTAGCATCTCCTGCTGCTGCAGCACCTGCCTGAAGACCTCCTCCTTGGACGGGTCGGACTGGGAGAGCGGGGGAGGGGAGGCGGTGGGGGTAGGGGTAGGGGAGACCAGGGACGGAACAGGCGAAGCCCTGGGCTCTGGTGAGGCTCTTGGACTAGGTGACCAGGCCTTGTTAGCTTTAGTCCTTCTGTGGATTGTAGAAGGACCAAGGTTGAAGGTGAGGGCCTTCTTCGGCTCTCGGCATCTGTGGGGCACGGGTGTAGGGTGCCTGGGCAAAGGATGGACCCTATCCAGGGTGGGTCTGTTAGGTCCGTCAGTGCTGGAGGGGCCCGTACGACGCAAGATGAACTGGACCTCGTTGGCCAGCTGACCCAGATAGGACAGAGACTCTAAGGGACAGTCATCAGCCACAAGCTGCATCTCTGTGCCTCGTAGCTTCTTGATGAGAACATAGCGACCCGTCTGACCTGTGGAAAAAACACACCAAGGCAGGAGTGAGATTGGAGGGAATAAGCTGATAAACTGTGCTCAAAAAGCTTTGAAATTACTGACCAATAGCCTGTGCGAGGGCGATGACCACATCCTGACAGGAAGTCTCCAGCGATAGGCCGCACACCACCCTGACCACGCCCTCCACCCACACCTTCAGCTCCATCTTGGCCTGTCAATCAAACTCAGAGGAACATGGCCACCACAGCATCCACCTGTGAGAGAGGAGGGGAAGACGTCAATATACTGAGTTCAAATAATAAACTATTTCACAGTAACAAATCAACCTATAACCCCTACTCCTAGGCGCAATTATGTCAATGGAGGAAATCAGTTCGTTCCTGTATTCCCTTAACTGGAGCTGAAGATTTCAACAGGAAACCTCACACTCTTCTCTCATGGAAAAAATGTGACCATCCAACTCTGCAATCCTACACCTACAGTCCTGTACCTGTCATCTGTGTTGACGCCTGACCAGAGAAGGCAGAACTGACCAGAGAGTGAGGCGAGGGCAGGAGGAGGTCTATTGTGTTAGATTCTCATGGTGTCAATATCCTGGTATGAGCAAAAACCATTTAAATGCGGATCTGCACCTAAGAATTTGACAGGAAAAAATGGCTTCCTACGTTGTAAACCTAGAGACAGGATGAGATTGGAAGAAGAGGAAGAGGAGGACACAAACACCAAGGCAGTCTAAGAATGTTGCTCCTCAAAAGGCCAACACCTCTCCATCACGATTGACAATTCCACAGTGTCCCCCTTCCCAGAGTGCAAAGAACCTTGGTGTGAGCCTGTACAACACCCTGTCGTTCTCTGCAAACATCAAAGCAGTGACTCGCTCCTGCAGGATCATGCTCTACAACTACTGTAGAATACAACCCTACCTCACACAGGAAGCGGCACAGGTCCTAATCCAGGCACTTGTCATCTCCCATCTGGACAACTGCAACTTGCTGTTGGAATGGCTCCCTGCTTGTGCCATCAAACCCCTGCAACTTATCCAAAATGCTGCAGCCCGATTGGTGTTCACCCTTCCCAAGTTCTCCCATGTTGCCCCGCTCCTCCGCACACTCCACTGGCTTCCTGTTGAAGCTTGCATCCACTACAAGACCATGGTACTTGCCTACGGAACAGCAAGAGGAACTGCCCCTCCCTACCTTCAGGCTATGCTCACACCCTACACCCCAACCCGAGTACTCTGTTCTGCCACCTCTGGTCTCTTGGCCCTCCCACCCCTACGGGAGGGCAGTTCCCGCTCAGCCCAGTCAAAGGTTTTCTCTCTCCTGGCACCCCAATGGTGGAACCAGCTTTCCCCTGAAGCTAGGACAGCAGAGTCCCTGTCCATCTTCTAAAAACATCTGAAACCCTACCTCTTCAAAGAGTATCTTAAATAATCCCACAGCACCCACTCCGCAGCACCCCTTCCTCCCCCCTCCCCCCCCACCCCCACCCCTTTACTAGCTCTGACTTGATGATAGCTGCTTTATTGAGGGAAAATGTACTTACAATGACGGAGATGTGTGGTTGTCCCACCTAGCTATCTTAAGATGAATGCACTAACTCTAAGTCGCTCTGGATAAGAGTGTCTGCTAAATGACTAAAATGTAAATGTAAACAACCCCCTGGGTGTTTTTCATTTCAAAAACGTTCATTTCAGAAACCCCAGGTACCCTGTTCACATTTCTTTCACAAATCTGACCACGACTGGATTAATACTACAAATTATATTAATACATTGGATTGATATAGTACTTTTCTAGGACCCAAAGACGCTTTACAATAGTAGTGAAAACAATATGAAGCTATTGCTTAACCTTCACCTGCACAGTCATTTAAGATATGTCAAAGGGAGTGAACTAGAGCAGAATTGAGGGAACAACTGCCTGGAATGAAATACAGCCCTCGTATCCCCCTTCTCTCCCCACCATGCCCTACTTTCCTCTCCCTTGAACTCTGTTGCTCTACATTCTATCTCTCTCTGAAACACAGAGGGAGACGTTTGATGAAGATTTACATCGTTGAGGAGAGAGAAAGAGAGAGATAAACAGAAACAGGAGAGACCGCTTTGGACATCTCCTTTCCCTATTAAAGACATTCCTAACACGTTTGTGGCACAAAGCACTGGTTTTATACACATGTTGGCACAGATTAATACACCATAAAAAATGGTGTTTCATTGTGGGAAAAACTAAAATGACTAATAGTTTTCATTTCAGGCTACACACAAATAAATGTTTGTGGAACCATAATGACCCAAAGAACCCCTTGAGCTCTTCAATGGTTCTTTACAGTTCACAAAAGGGTTCTTTGCTCTTTTAGTGCTAATTAAAATATTTTGGGGCGTGGATTGCGCACTTTTTACACATCTTTGAGTGAGAATGTCATTCCAGTTGATCTAATGTGTTGTGTTATGCCTTTACATATTATATATGTCTATGGCAGGGTTTCCCAAACTCGGTCCTTGGGACCCCAAGGGGTTCACGTTTTGGTTTTTGCACTAGCACTACACAGCTGATTCAAAGCTTGATGATGAGCTCATTATTTGAATCAGCTGTGTAGTGCTAGGGCAAAAACCAAAATGTGCACGCCTTGGGGTCCCCAGGACCGAGTTTGGGAAACGCAGGACTATGGCCAGTGATGATGTCTTGTGAAAGACTCACGTATGGCCTTGTGTCAATTGAGAAGAGTTGACTAAATCAGGCACTAGTTCTCAATTCACTCCTCAGGGACCCCCAGCTGGTCTAGAGGTAGCTCACTTGATTCAACTTGTCAGTTAACACAATAATAACACCTATGAAATTTTAACAATAAAATATGGCTGTGGTTCTTCAAACGGATCTACAAATAACCTTTGCGATTGAGGAAGGTTCTTTATAGAACCATTCTCCATAAAGGTTCTATAAAGAACCAGAAAGGGTTGTAACCATAGCAGAACCCTATTTTGGTACTATATAGAACCTTTTTGAATGGTTCTTTATAGAACCTTAGGAAATTGTTATTTATAGCGCCATACAGGTGCCCCTTTCAAAAAAAGGTTCTATATAGCACCAAAAAGGGTTCTGCTATGGTTACAAGCCAAATAACCCCTATCTGGTACTATTTAGAACCATTTCTTTTTAGAATAGTCGTCTTTACGACTTTAAATGTGCCAAAATGTCTCTGGGACATTTAAACATGTCCAATATTCTTGTATATGCACTGTCTATGAGGTTTTTTAAGTTAGAGATGCAACTGTTCAGGTAATAATTTAACATAGCTGAGTCTTTTGCCTTACGACAAGTCAGTAGTAGTTAGCCCAGATCTCTGACAGACAGTGACAGTGACAGAGTGCAGGGTAAATGCAGGATGTAGGTAGGATTTGCTACTCTCTCTCACAGGCATAAGGTTACAATGCCTGCTTTCTTTGAAAGGTGATACCACAGAGACACCACTACCACCACCACTGCAGAAACACACACACATGCACACATACATTGTTGAGTTTTTTTTTCTATATTTTACACACACATTGTTTGAAAAGGGAGGATAGCTCATTATTCAGAGTCCCTCTTGGAATAGAGAGAGAGAGAGAGAGAGAGAGAGAGAGAGAGAGAGAGAGAGAGAGAGAGAGAGAGAGAGAGAGAGAGAGAGAGAGAGAGAGAGAGAGAGAGAGAGAGAGAGAGAGAGAGAGAGAGAGAGAGAGAGAGAGAGAGAGCACGTAAGAGATGCAGGTATGCAGAGTTTCAGGTGTTTCCAGCCCCACCAGCTTCAGTAGAAATCTCCCCTATAATGAGTTGTCCATTTCCGAGGCGGAACTGAAGACCTGCTGGTAGGTTAGCTAAGTGGAGGAATGGAATGTAGCAATGATAGACTGACATTCCTTAGGGCACCTCCCCTCCTACACATACTGTTACCTCCACACCACACTGTCTGTTTACAAACACATCTCAGGAGGAGAGTATATGCAGTTCACTCTAGTTTAAACAGAGGTGGTTTGGTTTGACTATTACCTGAGATAAAGTTCAAGGTGATTGTTACAAGACATATTAATGTTTGTTTGGCTATTTGTATGTAAAGATGTAAAGTTTAAATTTGAGAGTGCAAATGTTATCAGATGCCAAAAAATGTAAAATAATCTAGGTTGTATACCTGCACACCAAATGAAATAGATGACTCTGAAATGAAAATTGGGAGAAGACTAGTGCTCTCCCACTAATTGAGTGATGTTGCAGAGGTAGTTGTAGGAAGCTATTTTTTATTATTATTATTTAATTATTCAGGGGAAACCCATTGAGACCATGGTCTCAATCCCAAGGGTGCCCTGATCCAATACAACAACCAATACAATGTAAAACAAAATCTCAGAGTAACCTCAAGAGTTAACCAACCCGTGAACGGATTTGGTAACTCATGTTTTTATACTTCAACAACAAAGTTAGGTAAGTTGGAAACTTGTGTAGTAGACAAAAAGGGAATAGTGAAGTGATCTACGGGTCTTTAATGAGGACCAGCCAACCTTTTGATACAGGATGCAGTGATGAGTATTAGAACTGTCACCTGTGATAAAGTGAAGGGCGCTATGGTAGACGGCATCCAAAGGTTTAAGAGCAGTGGCTGCTGCATTCTGGTAAATTGTGTCACCATAGTGAAGAACTGGCAGGAAAGTTGACTATACAATCTGCTTCCTACTGTTTAGGGAGAGGCAAGATCTATTTCTAAAAAAAGAAGCCCACTTTAAATCAGTATGTTTTTTAAACGTTAAATCCTTGTCAATCCAAAAGCCCAGATATTTATAGGCGAGAAACCGATCGATGGGAGAGCCAGTCAATTGATAAGTATGTAGTCCATCTAAAACATTTTTGTGAGAATGAAAGAAAAACATATATTTAGTCTTGCCCACAATAAGTACAAGTTTTAAACCAACCAGGGCATTTTGTAAGGAAACAAAGTCCGATTGCAGCTCTAACAAGAATCTGACACGCGTCAAATCAGTTTCATTGATCTTCTGATTTTGTGTAAGAATAATGTTCTTTATACAAATCTTTACAGGAGACCTACTGATCGTAACAGTTTGTTCAGGACTGATAGCTGTCACCCGCTTCCCTTGAAAAATAATTTGCCCTACAGCCAATTCTGTAGAATCAAAATAATTTGCAAAAAACTATCAGATTTCAAGGAGAGGGGTTACAAAAATGATCAGATTAATACTGCCATTGAGAAAATCCAAAACAAATCGAGACATGATCTCTTTCAAGGACACTCTCGCAAAAAGAAGCATTCTTGCGTTCTTACTACCTGCTATTCAAAGTGCTCTGAACAAATTAAGGGAATGGTTCACAAACATTGGCGCATTCTAAGATCCGATGACAGTATCAGCAATGTGTTTTCGGACCCTCCCTTGGTCGTATTCTCGCGTGGCAGAAATCTCAGAGATCAGTTGGTAAACTCTGATTTAACACCCCAAAATACCCCTGCACAATGTCTATTTGCGCCTCTACCGGATGGAAACTGCAAGTGTTAATGGCTGCGCTCAATGCAATGGCACTTACAAATGTAGATCCTTCAAACACCCCCAAACAGGGAAACAGATCCAATCAAAGGTGTTATCACATCCTTCACTAAGGCAGTTATTTATCTTATAACTTGTCCTTGTGGTAAAAATTATGTGGGTAAAACGAACAGCGAATTAAAAGTACGAATCTCGGAGCATCGTCGCACCATTAGGTGCAAAAACTCGACGTACCAAGTTGCAGCCCACTTTTTAGAAGCGAACCACTCGATTTCGACCATTCGTTATATCGGTATTGAACACGTCACCCTCCCTAGGAGAGTGGGTGACGTCGATCATTTATTGTTAAAACGAGAGGATGCCTGGATCTTTAGTTTAAAGACCCTTGTTCCCTTCGGTCTCAACGTAGACTTTGATCTGAAGCCATTCTTGTGATTATTGTGATTTTGCTATTCATTGTAAACGTTTGTAGGCCTATGTAGCCAAATTATATCTATGATCATATGCTATCCATTTATGTTTTTTATATGTTCTATTTATATCTGTAAATTAACCAATGATATCAAGCCATCCGGCCATGATTACAGACACCTGTGTGTGTCCTTTGACACTATATCAACTAGTGACCCGCAGTGTTTGTCATTATACCCTGATGAAGACAGCTTGTCTTAGATTATTAAATGATTGCATCTGAGCTCTTAGAGTGTGCAGCTCTCCTTTTCTTTTTCAAGTGCAGCTCTGACAACGCCTGGTCTACAGGTGGGGCTATGGCATACATAACAGTATCGTCTGCAAACAGATTAATATTACACGTTTTAACAGATAGACCAATATAGATCAATATTATTTATATGCATCATAGCTTATCTTCCCAGACAAAGAAGAGTACTGTATTAGTGGGCACTGAGTTATAACCATAGACTGACAACAACCTGAGGCAGAATCACACACACCCTTTAACACACACACATGAACAGTGATTTGCCATCATAAAAATAAGAACACTGTTTGCAAACAATACAGTAGCTTATTAATTTAATTACACCCATGTGATACAGCAGCTAACGTATGTAGGTTAGATGTTTCTAAATGCCACTTTCTGTGATTTAAAAACCTTTTCCAATATTGGCCCAACTCTTTGAGATAGACAATGTTTTGGTACGGCAGTCAAATTTGGGGTCAATTTCAACTCAGTCAAATAAGGAAACTAACACAACTGTAATTTGTGAAATGTTGTCATTATTTCTATTATTTCCAATAAAATATTCAAATGTATTCCCAGGTCTGGGTTTAATAGAGTTGACTCCAACCCTTGTTGAGAAATCAAAATTGCTCTTGTGAAAGTCTTACCTGTCTCCATTCAATGTTAGCCAGCAGCAAAAGCTCCTACACTCTGATTTACACCAGACAGAAGGAAGACAAACCTGTTAATACAACAGAGTTCGAGGTTTACTCTTACTTTCCCTGTTGGTTTAGGCTTCCTTTTAGTTGGTTGCCTGACTCTTCACTTCGATAAGTCCAAGTGGAAAGGATTTCCGAGCATACAAAAAGTCAAAAAGCTGTACGTTGAAATATGTAATGTGTAGTTGTAGCCCAGATTGGGGAGAGCGCAAGAGAGTGAAATGGTGCTCTGGAATGCAGCCCTCCCAGGCACACTGTCTGACTGACACTGGAACTAGACTGGTTCAGACTCTCTCTCTCTCTCTCTCTCTCTCTCTCTCTCTCTCTCTCTCTCTCTCTCTCTCTCTCTCTCTCTCTCTCTCTCT
Organism: Coregonus lavaretus; assembly: GCF_964263955.1. NCBI lineage: Eukaryota > Metazoa > Chordata > Actinopteri > Salmoniformes > Salmonidae > Coregonus > Coregonus lavaretus. Next base: position 21,094,683 of record NC_139991.1, on the reverse strand, counting down.
CTCTCTCTCTCTCTCTCTCTCTCTCTCTCTCTCTCTCTCTCTCTCTCTCTCTCTCTCTCTCTCTCACAATGAACTCACTCTGTGATCTAGCCTTGTTCCTCCTTCATTGAAGGTAGTAGCAAAGGGGAGTGTTTTCATTCTGACTAACACACACACACACACACACACACACACACACACACATTCCAGGCTTCGTTGTTGTGTATAATACCATCCTCCAGAAACCTTGATGGTAATTAGCAACTCTCCAGGTGTCCCCCCTCCCGCTAATGGGTCAGCCAACTGACCCTAAACAACACCAGCACTCACAACAAACAAATAGAGGCAAAGACACACAAACACACACACACTCACACAAACAAAAAATTACACACACTCAAAATAGAATGGACTGTCATCGCAAGTTCAATATTAATATGGAATGGCTTGATATTAAATGCAGTAGGACTTCAATGGTTTAAGTTGCAGGTATGGAGTGCCATGGATGCCATTGACCGTCTGAGGCAGAGGCTCATAGAGATGGAAGAGAAGGAAAGAGAGATGAGATAGTACAGATGGTAGAATACATAGTGACAGTTGCTGTAGGACTCTATAGCCCCTCACCTTTGACCTTAACATTAACCATATCTCTTCTATGTCTTGTTTTGACTTTGTTACAGATTTCAGAGGGACTTTGCTCCACCCTTTTGGTGTTTTCCCTGAGTGGGACCCCCTTCAGGGTTGGGCCCCAAGGGGTCCTCTTTTCACTGGAAGACACCTTAAGCCATAAAAACAAAGAGATGTCTTTTTTTTTTTAATGTTATTTGTGATTTATTAAACATTTGAAAAACAACTGCAGATCCTAATGTGATATTGGGCGTTAGTGCCTTTATTTGACCACTAGAGGGCAGCCTCTTATAGACTGAGGAACATGGATTACAAATCAGGAATCAAATGAAAGTCCATAGAATTAGGAATTAGAATACTAATTGAATAGGATCTCTATGTGAAAATCATTGTAGGAAGAATGCAAGTTTATATCAACCACTTTACCATAACAGCCCTGCTGGAATATAAGAAATTATTCCAAAGTCATAATTTATCAACCGTTTAAACAAATATTTACATACACTTACTGTTATTGTATAATCTGTAGCCTACAACTCACTCAGCTCTAACATGTAGCGAAATAGGAGAAATGACATTTTCCATTGCTCTTATTGAACCAGGGAATTGAGTAAAAACAGGAGACTCATACTGTAATTAACTGTCAGGATGGATGATAAATATACTGTGAGTGTATCTACAGGCGCTGTCCAGCTGGCATGTATGTATGTATGTATGTGTGTGTGTGTGTGTGTGCGTGAAAAGGAGGGGGTGGTGTCTAAAATCAACAGCTTGCTTGCTCTGATCGTTAAAACCGGGCCTTATCCTAACTTGGGATAGACATGACTGACTCACAGAAATATCCCATTGATTCAAATGCATGATTTAGGCTGCAAACATGTTTAGAGTTACAAGACTAGATCCCTAGCCCATAGATAGCCACTCCCTAGTTGACACTACTTGCTCCTGTTTCAGCCTCCATAGCTCTTTATATCACCTGGTACATACTGTACATACATACTGCATGCTATAATTATCTAAATGCTATAGCCTCATGGATGGCAAAACTAACTCTCTTCACTGCAGACCAGCAGGTAACCTTGGATTTGCCCTGATGTTAGTGGGAATCAGTTCAGTTTCAATAGCCTGCCCCTCACCTAGAGTGGCAGCTATGGCTGAGAGCGACAGCACATAGGTGACAGAGAGAAATTACCTGCCACCTAAAAGCCCGATTCCAAATCGACCCCTCAACCTTACCCCTTACACTGTATCCCATAGGCACCTGTGTAGATCTGAAATGGGTGGCTACACTGATTGGTTTAAGCATGGTGAAAACTACACCTAGCTTATTAGAGGACAAGGTGGATGGAGCTATTACCATAATGCAGAGAGAGAAAGAGAGAGAGAGAGAGAGAGAGAGAGAGAGAGAGAGAGAGAGAGAGAGAGAGAGAGAGAGAGAGAGAGAGAGCCTAACAGAACCTCTACCTGACAGCCTAGAGACGGCGCCCCAGGCTACACCAATCACAACAGAGTATATGAGCTCAGTGGCCAATGGGGATTCCCCGCTGCCTTTCACCTGCCACACCATTGGACGAAAAGTCAAAATCATCACCAACATTTGTCAAAAAGAAGGAAGTGCCTCAGGTAGTCTCACAGTTTCGACGTATTATGAATGAACATCTATTTTTGTACACATTAATTCTGCGTGGTTATAGGTTTAATTATGTGTGGTTACAGGGTTAAAACAGAAACAACTCAAAGGGTGAGGTTTAGGTATTAATTCAGAGTGGTTAATGTTAGGGCTATGGTTTGGGAATTATTAAAATAAAATTATTAAAAACTACGCGCTATTACCATGAAGGATTCTAGTGGCTTGCTCAAGCATTGTGAACTGTGGTGGCGCAGTGGTTTAAGCAGTGTGATTTGGCTCTGGGTATCACAAGTTCAATCCCAGTGCTGGACAGTTGTTTTTATTTTATTTTGTGAGTGCGAAGGAAGGCATATATCGACGTTCTGGGGACCTTTTCAAGCGTCCAATATTGCAGTCTCTTTCTAGTGATCAATCTGGAAGGACAGCTTGTGAAGTCCCCAGTAGTTTTTAACAAAGAGCTATGGTTCAAGTGAGAGGATTTGATGGGATGCTGTGAAGGCTGGCGTGAGCTGTTTTGAAGGGTCAGGTTTGTATTCCAGGTTTAAGCTCTAACAAAGGGTTGTCTAGTAGCTTTGCTGGAGGGTTTTTCCTTTTGCCTTTGGGAGTGAGGAAGGTGTTAAAGGCAGTAATATTTGATATGTGTATATAAAGTATATTATATATACTTCACAAGCGACTCGTAATAAGACTATGCAGTTAGCGCATTAACTGAATTATCTGACTCCATAAGATAAATAGCAATATGCAAGAGACTATGGATGAGCTACAGTAATAGGCAATGAAGAAATGTCTGAAAATGGAATTCTAAATACAAGTGTATTTCAATACTTGTAAAATGAATGGATTCACATACAAGGCATAAAGCTTAAGTTACAACGCATTAACAAGCATTACAAGGCATTATTCCTAGCATATAGATCCTAAGGTTAACTTACAAGACAAAGCATGAACAAAGCGATGCTTACTAGGCCAGAGGCCTAGAAGCCTAGGAAATGAGAATTGATCACACAACTTTCCTCCATGGACTGGAAACAGGACAAGAGAGAGAACAAAGGCATTTCATTCCATTCATAACATCTGAAGGTGTAACCTTCTCAACCCAAAACCAACCACCATTGACCATTCAAACGATATCAAGTCTACAGTGTAACCTGACCACCAAAACTGTGATCTTCATTTGTATATTATTATGTATGCAATTGCTCCGGCTGTTGATTTAGCTGTGTCAAGGCTACATTCTGATTTTGAAGCTGTTCAGGAAGCCCTTACGAATTTAAAGCTTGTATTTAATACAGGCAAAACTAAATACATGCCCTTTTCAAAGTCTCGTAGAAGTATCTCAGTTGGGTGACATCTTCACTCCTTGAATGGTTCTGTAATTGAACAAGTCCCTGCATACAAATAGCTAATTTTCCCCCAACATCGGACACCCCCTAACTTCGGACACTCTCTAGCAGTTGGAGGACTAAATCACCTCTAGCTCAACATTTAAATGGACTGGAAAATAATGGTACATTTTGCGACTAAAGACACCCTTCTAGTTAGCTGACCACTGATTTTCAGTGCAATTTATATAAGTTAAGTTAGGTTTTGAGAGTTTAAATTTTTTTTATATATGTACACATTTTGTGGGACACGCTGCATATTATAAAATTGGACTGCGCGACAGACCACACATAATTTAATATCCAACTTTTTACCTCTGAAATATAGCTAACAGATTTTCTAATGTTGCTAGCTTAGTTGCTAAATTTTGATAGAACTGCTAAAACAGCAAAAAGGAAAGAAATTGTAAGTGTTAGATAATACATATCACGAAAACAGCTGAATGTTGTCAAGCTTTACCTTTTCAGAATTGGAGTCCTTTGACGGGGGCGTTTTGCACAATCTGCAAAAATGTATTTGGAACTTTGAACCATGAACTTTTTGACACCTATCACGGCTATGTTTCATCTTACAACAGCTACATACAGGCAGTATTTAGTCTAATGTTACAATGTATGCATCAATATTAAACTAATTGGGACACTAATTTTCATTACAGATAACATCAAACAAAAAACGTGGGTACACTTTCAGTTATTGTGAAAACTTTAATCACCTTTCAATGCCTTAGCTTTAAAATGTAAATGTTTATACATATTCAGATTGAGTTACCTTTCTAAAATGTGTATAGTATGCCAAGTTATTTAGCTACATGTATATACCACCACAGCATGGAGAAAGTCAAGAGGAAGCAGTGGAGTGAGGAGGACATGTTCCATGCCATGGAGGACTGCGGGGCAGGGATGGCTATCCGCCAGGCTGCCAAGGTTAGGCATCTTTTGTTTTTAGGAGATTACCATGTGTATGTGAATTTTATCTGCTAATAAGTTTTATTTTCTTATCTACCAAGGTGCATGGTGTACCTCGGCAGACCCTGGCGGACAGGCTGAGCGGCCGGGTGACCCATGGTTGTTGCAGTGGACCACCCACATTGCTTGCACCAGAGGATGAACATTCTCTGGTGCAGTACTGTATCTACTGCGCCAGCCATGGGTTCCCCTTCACCAGACAGAGGCTGATGAAATACGCCGACAAAATACGCAGGTATTTGGTGTTCTTTGTGTTTATGTATGTAGATTGGTGGACTGACTGTTCTCAATGTGTGTGATGTAAATGTGGATGTGTATAGTGATGCCAAAACAAACATTTTCATCCTGGATGGACAATTATATATTCTATTCTATTGTAGGTTTCAGCACCCAGGGGAAACAATCCCACCACTGGGAAATGTTCAGGAGGAGGCACAAGAATCTGAGCATGAGGAGGCCGGACACCCTGGACAGGGGAAAGCTGAGTGTGCCACACGTCCGACAATAGACACCTTCTTCACTTCTTATGAGAAGCACGGGTTGAGGGAGAAACCCAGACAAATCTATAACTGCACTGGGAGGCCCCCCCCCAAGCCTTGTATGGACGATTCTTCCAAGATAGCGTAGCAGTGCGGTCGTGTTCTCTTGTGTGTCCATGTAAATAGCCAGTTTTTTGTATTTTTTTTGTATTTGACGTATATATTTCCCTATCATACTTTTCATCCTTCTACTAAATATACTTTCCTGCAACCCGCCTCACTCAATGTGGAACGGATTCTATTATTTACTCACCTTTATCTAGAATCTCCAGTTGAAACTAGCCAGCCAGCTAACTAGCTAACTAGCTACTTGCTATTAGCCACCGTTAGCAGTTTTCACCCAGAACATCGGATTTTCTGCCGGAATAACTGAATCACTGGACCTTAACACCGGATCTAGCTAGCCGCAACCGAATGGATGTCAAATGGATATTGCTGTAGGCTAATCACCACTGCCCCCGTAGCACCAGTTAGCCTTGAGACTTGAGCTAGCCCCGGCTATCTACCTCTCTGTCTACCGGACGGGAGTAGCCAGCTAACCAGCTAACCAGCTAACTAGCTACTTGCTATTAGCCACCGTTAGTGGCTTTTTCTCCATTGTCCGTGGCCTGCACTACTTACCAGCCAGCTCTAGCCTGGACTATTATCGGCCAGTCTGCACTGTCTGCACAGCGAGTTATCGACCCAGAACCTATCGGATTTTCTGCCGGAATCACTGAATCACTGGACCTTTAACTCTGGATAATCGCAACTAGCTAGCTGCAACCAAATTAACGTTGTTGTTGGCTAATCAGCCTTGAGCTAGCCTTGAGTCAAGCACATCTCCCTGCTATCTACCTCTCTGTCAACCGGACGAGACCTCCTAGAGTCGACACGGAGCCCTGCCGATCCATCATGACTGGTCTGCCGACGTAATCGTCTGTGGTTTCAACAGGCTTCCCGTTGCGATGACCACGAAGATCCATCTGCTAGCCCCGGCCCGCTAGCACACGCAAACTACAACCGTGCTTCCTGCTCGCTGTGCTGAAGCACCAATTTGAACTGCTCTCGGATTCACATATTGCTGTTCACTGGACCTTATGATCACTCAGCTGCACAGCTGATGCCTGCTGGACTGTTCCTTTACACGGTACCCTGTCCTGTTTATTCTGTTTAGCCTCAGCCCCAACTTTATCGCCATTACCAGTTGTTGTCTTAGCTCTCTCTAATAACACCTGTGATTGCTTTATGCCTCTCTCCCATGTCAATATGCCTTACCTATTGCTGTTCCAGTTAGTTCTTATTATACAATTTCACTGTAAAACCCCAAGTCCCTCTCAAACTGCCTCAAATAGTTTATTTGTCCACCCCCCATACACGCCGAGACCGGCTCAATCGGTGCCTCCAGTGATGCTATCTCTTTCATTGTTACCCAACGCTTAGGTTTACCTCCACTGTACTCATATCCTTCCATATCCTTGTCTGTACATAATGCCCTGAATCTTTTCTACAACGCCCGAAAATCTGCCCCCTTTATTCTCTGTACCCAACGCACTAGAAGACCAGTTCTTAAAGCCTTTAGCCGTATCCTTATTCTAGTTCTCCTCTGTTCCTCTGGTGATGTAGAGGCTAACCCAGGCCCTGCAGCCCCCAGTTTCACTCCTACTCCCCAGGAGATATCATTTGTTGACTTCTGTAACCGTAAAAGCCTTGGTTTTCTGCATGTTAACATCAGAAGTCTACTTCCTAAGTTTGAGTTATTCACTGCGTTAGCACACCTGATAGCCAACCCTGATGTTCTAGTAGTGTCTGAATCCTGGCTTAGGAAGGCCTCCAAAAATTCTGACATTTCCATCCCCAACTACAACATTTTCCGTCTAGATAGAACTGCCAAAGGGGATGGAGTTGCAATCTACTGTAGAGATAGCCTGCAGAGCTCTATCATACTATCCAGGTCTGTGCCCAAACAGTTTGAGCTTCTACTTCTAAAAATCCACCTTTCCAGAAATAAGTCTCTCACTGTTGCCGCTTGCTACAGAACCCCCTCAGCCCCTAGCTGTGCCCTGGACACCATATGTGAATTGATTGCCCCCCATTTATCCTCAGAGTTCGTACTGCTTGGTGACCTAAATTGAGACATGCTTAACACCCCGGCCATCCTACAATCCAAACTAGATGCCCTCAATCTCACACAAATGATCAACGAACCTACCAGGTACAACCCTAAATCCGTAAACATGGGTACCCTCATAGATATCATCCTGACTAACTTACCCTCTAAATACACCTCCACTGTCTTCAACCAGGATCTCAGAGATCACTGCCTTATTGCCTGCGTCCGTAACGGGTCCGCGGTCAAACGACCACCCCTCATCACTGTCAAACGCTCCCTAAAACACTTTAGCAAGCAGACCTTCCTAATTGACCTGGCCAAGGTATCCTGGATGGATATAGATCTCATTCCGTCAGTAGAGGATGCCTGGTTGTTCTTTAAAATTAATTTCCTCTCAATCTTAAATAAACATGCCCCATTCAAAAAATACAGAACTAAGAACAGATATAGCCCCTGGTTCTCCTCAGACTTGACTGCCCTTGACCAGCACAAAAACATCCTGTGGTGTACTGCATTAGCATCAAATAGCCCCCGCGATATGCAACTTTTCAGGGAAGTCAGGAACCAATATACACAAGCAGTTAGGAAAGCAACGGCTAACTTTTTCAAACAGAAATTTGCATCCTGTAGCACTAACTCCAAAAAGTTTTGGGACACTGTAAAGTCCATGGAGAATAAGATCACCTCCTCCCAGCTGTCCACTGCACTGAGGCTAGGAAACACTATCACCACCGATAAATCTACAATAATCGCGAATTTCAACAAGCATTTTGCTACGGCTGGCCATGCTTTCCACCTGGATACCACTACCCTGGCCACCAGCTCTGCACCCTCCGCTGCAACTTGCCCTTGCCCCCCCCCCCCCCCCCCCACACTTCTCCTTCACATAAATTCAGACAGCTGATGATCTGAAAGAGCTGCAAAATCTGGACCCCTACAAATCATATGGGCTAGACAATCTGGACCCTTTCTTTCTAAAACTAGCTGCCGAAATTGTCGCAACCCCTTTTACTAGCCTGTTCAACCTCTCTTTCGTAACGTCTGAGATCCCCAGAAATCGGAAAGCTGCCGCGGTCATCTCCCTCTTCAAAGGGGGTGACACTCTTGATCCAAACTGTTACAGACCTATATCCATCCTGCCCTGCCTTTTCGAAAGTTTTTAAAAGCCAAGTTAACAAACAGATCACCGACCATTTCGAATCCCACCGTACATTCTCCGCTAAGCAATCCGGTTTCCGAGCTGGTCATGGGTGCACCTCAGCCACGCTCAAGGTCCTAAACAATATTATAACCGCGATCGATAACAGACAGTACTGTGCAGCCGTCTTCATCGACCTGGCCAAGGCTCTACGCAGACGACACCATTTTGTATACATCTGGCCCTTCATTGGACACTGTGTTAACAAACCTCCAAACGAGCTTCAATGCCATACAACACTCCTTCAGTAGCCTCCAACTGCTCTTAAACACTAGTAAAACTAAATGCATGCTCTTCAATCGAACGCTGCTGGCACCCGCCCACCCGACTAGAATCACTACTCTCGACGGGTCTGACCTAGAGTATGTGGACAACTACAAATACCTAGGTGTCTGGTTAGACTGTAAACTCTCCTTCCAGACTCACATTAAGAATATCCAATCCAAAGTTAAATCTAGAATCAGCTTCCTATTTTGCAACAAAGCCTCCTTCACTCATGCTGCCAAACACGCCCTCGTAAAACTGACTATCCTACCGATCCTTGACTTCGGCGATGTCATTTACAAAATAGCCTCCAACACTCTACTCAGCAAATTGGATGTAGTCTATCACAGTGCCATCCGTTTTGTCACCAAAGCCCCATATACTATCCACCACTGTGACCTGTACGCTCTTGTTGGCTGGTCCTCACTACATATTCGTCGCCAAACCCACTGGCTCCAGGCCATCTATAAATCACTGCTTATCTTAGCTCATTGGTCACCATAGCAACACCCACCCGTAGTATGCGCTCCAGCAGGTATATCTCACTGATCATCCCCAAAGCCAACACCTCCTTTGGCCGCCATTCCTTCCAGTTCTCTGCTGACAATGACTGGAACGAATTGCAAAAATCTCTGAAGCTGGAGACTCTTATCTCCCTCACTAACTTTAAGCATCAGTTGTCAGAGCACCTTACCGATCACTGCACCTGTACACAGCCCATCTGAAATTAGCCCACCCAACTACCTCATCCCCATATTGTTATTTATTTTGCTCATTTGCACCCCAGTATCTCTATTTGCACATCATCTCTTGCACATCTATCATTCCAGTGTTAATACTAATTGTAATTATTTTGCACTATAGCCTATTTATTGCCTTACCTCCATAACTTGCTACATTTGCACACACTGTATATATATTTTCTGTTGTATTTTTGACTTTATGTTTTGTTTTACGCCATATGTAACTCTGTGTTGTTGTTTTTATCGCACTGCTTTGATTTATCTTGGCCAGGTCGCAGTTGTAAATGAGAACTTGTTCTCAACTGGCTTACCTGGTTAAATAAAAAAACAGTGGCTACATTGACAGGGACCTGTTAAAGAAGTGGTTTCAACACTTCATTAAGCATGCAGTGAAAGAGCGCCCTCTCCTTCTCCTCTTCGATGGGCACAAGAGCCACATGGACCCGGAGGTGCTCGTGGCGGCACTAAGGGAAGGGGTTATACTTCTTTGTCTTCCACCAAACTGCACCCATGTCCTGCAGCCGCTGGACGTGTCATACTTTGGCCCTTTAAAGGCTGAGTTCTCCAAGGTAGCTGGAGACCTTAGCCATTTTGACCACTTCTACATGGTAAACAAATCAGAATTTGCCAGAGTATTCCGCTACCCGTACCAGCGATGCAAGGACATGCGCTATGTGGTTCTACATTTTGCAAAAACTATGTTAATCAATTTGATTATTATAATTTTTTTATAAAAGAAGTCACCACCTACTGTGCTCGCTGCGGGGAGCGTGATCCGCCTGCAAGCTCCCTTCAGGAGTGTAGATCCAAGGTGCCATGGGTGTGCTGTGACTTCTGCCAGCACTGGTTCCACTGCAGGTGTGTGCAGTGGGATCCAGAGGTAGCGGTGGAGCTGGATTTTTATTGTGAGTTTTGTGACAATATAGGGATGGAGGTCGAGATTTGATTGTTTGTTTTGTTTGTGTTCATATGAAATTATTTATTTGTACAAAAAAATACATGTCTAAAATATAATATATATATATATTTATTCAACCCATCTTGTGTATTTCTTCCTTTACTTTCCAAGTGCATCTCTGCAACACAAACTCCAACAGTGTTTTCATTGTTTATGTCAATACACATTACAGAAATTAAAGTTTTATTTGATGTAAATTATTCATACTCATTTATATTTTAGTATTCAACTGTTATCTACTTTCTCAAAACATAAGATTAATCTGTAAAACAAATTATGAGACATTATTTGGTTACAGCACTGAATATGTTGGTGAAGGACCATTTTTTAAGAGTCCACAGGAGGGCGTACCGGGCTACGCAATGAAAAGTTGACAGGCAAGTCACTATTTTTTACCGGAAGGCTAGCCAACAATTCAACTATCAAGTAAACACTTCGGATACGTGGTTGGTGTCTCTTTTTTTAACAAAATTAAACAGATATATCTTGTAATTGAACAAAATATTAAGGTGGCCAATAACTGGGGACCGTATGGCGATAATACGGGATGTATTTATTTGCTAAACCGCTTGTCAAAAAGCTGATAAAAGTAGTATTTCCACTGAAATGTCAAACATGCTAATTGCTAACCCGTTAGCTAACATTTTTACGACACCAATAATCACATAACATTGATGGCTTGATCACAAGATAACACTGTTGAAGGTAATATATTTCTTAAACACTGTTGAATATGCCGATAATACGGAGTTCTACGCTACCTTGGTATTTGAATGGACAATGATCTATCGTTTAAGAAACATACAAATGAGCTTGTTAAGAAGCTTACATGTAAAGTGGGATTCTTAAATGGAAATAAAGCTTGTTTTTCTCTGGCTAGCAGGAAGCGAATTGCAGAATCAACTTTTCTACCTGTTCTTGACTATGGTGATACCATCTACCGAAGTGCAACTGACTCTACTCTAAAATCCCTTGATTCTGTTTATCATAACGCCCTTCATTTATTACATCTCTCAGTTTTAATACTCATCACTGCATCCTTTACCAAAACGTTGTCTGGACCTCTTTAAAGACACGTAGATAACTTCATTACTCTCTTTTTGTTTATAAAGCCCTACTCCACAAGCTTCCAACATACTTAACATCTTTGTTGAATTGTAGAATTTCAGGTTATAATACAAGGTCACAGGTTGGTTAACGATGATGTCTCCCTTGGTAACCACAGAGTTCAGGAGATCTGCTTTTTCATATCAGGCACCTCATGTGTGGAATAGTCTCCAGTTGACACTTCGTTAGGATGATTTGGCGTCCCTGGGTCAATTTCGGAAATTGGTTAATGATTTGTATAGTGATGAATGTGTTTGTTTTATTTGATTATAATGGTTAATGTGTATATTGTGTATATTTTGTGTATTTTGTATATAATTGAGTGTGTTATGATGTGACTGTTGTTCCCAGGGCATGCTTGTGAATGAGACCTAGGTCTCAACGTGTCTCCCTGTTTAAATAAAAGTTCAACAAAAAAAGGCCCAATCTCCACAGGGTGTCACAGCATCTTGTGTGGGGGGTGAGACCAATAAGACATAATTCATGAGAAGGCAATAAAACCCCATTGCATAGAGTAATTCAGCGTTCACCCTGTACAGATACAAGTAACCTCAGAAATAATACATCCATATACAGTGCATTCGTAAAGTATTCAGACCCCTTGACTTTTTCTACATTTTGTTACTTTACAGCCTTATTCTAAAATGGATTAAATTGTCAATCTACACAATACCCCATAATGACAAAGCAAAAACAGCTTTTTAGAAACGTTTGCAAATGTAAAGATATAAAAAAACACATAAATATCACATTTACATAAGTATTCAGACCCTTTACTCAGTACTTTGTTGAAGCACCTTTGGCAGTGATTACAGCCTCAAGTCTTCCTGGGTATGACGCTACAAGCTTGGCAGGTTCCTCCAGAGATGTTAAATCGGGTTCAAGTCCGGGCTCTGGCTGGGCCACTCAAGGACATTCAGAGACTTGTCCCGAAGCCACTCTGATAGATTAATTTGTATTTGATAGCATCCGTATAGAATAGACCTGGCCTTCGACGTTAAGGTTATAAACAGGCCGGTGATGAATCTTATGAACGATAAAGACGTTGACGAGATCCCAAAAAAAAGCATTTAAATCCCAACTTCAAGGAGGAGGTCAGTAATTTTTATTCATGGATTTTGGTGAAATTATTTGAACTTGTATGAGAATAGTAATTCTTGTGAAGTGCAGAGAATAGTTACCAAAATCTCATTAGAGAATTATAAAGGAAGGAAGGAGGGTCCGAAAATGACTCTAGGTAAATGGCCATTACCAAAATAAACTAGTTAATATTGAGATTGTACGAGATACAGTCTTTACAATATAAACAGGAAGGGAGATAATTATCAGCGTGTGAGATAGATACATTAAACAAGTCAAGAGTCATAAACAACTGGGGATTTGCTCTAACTCTGTCTATTTCATGAAACTGGAGCAGTTACGACCTCTAGGTTACGGATAGTGTTAGCAAAAAATCGTATAAGGTTGTATACGTGTGAGACCTAATGATCCATCGAAATACGTGATAATTGTTTCAAGGAAGGGACTAAAATAGGTCGCGTGAGAAAAAAAATTGTTGTCCCATCCCTTTCATGAAACTGGGGTTTTAAAAAACTGGGTTACGGGTTGGATAATTTAAATGGTTAATTACAAAAGCAGATCATAAACATTGGCTCAAGAGTTGCACCAGATAATAAGTCCCAAGGAAAATAATTCTGGATTGAATTATTACTAAACGGGGGGATTTCTTATTTTTCTACCATGGGAAATAAATATGATTAGGTAGATGCATGTAAATTGTGGAACGGATTTGAAGAAACAGCGAGGGGAGGGGCTAGACTTGTATAACCAGGAGAAAGAGATTAGCTTATCTCATTGGAATGTTGCCCAGGGCTAGGGGGAGCAGTAGTGAAGTTAGGCAGTATTTAGGTCGTAAAAGGGAGCTACCAAATTAAGTGGGGCCTGGCTATCTTTGATTGTTGTTTTTCAATTGGGTTTTTCAAATAAAAAACAACACACCTAGTATGATGTTTATAAATGGTTGTTATGTTGAATTTAGGGGATTTTCAACAGTTCATAGGTGGTGTTTACTGTGCTGTGGGATGGAATGGTTTGTTGGTTGATTTCAATGGCCTCTGGGCTCTGTTTTGACTTTCTGGTGTTGATTGGTCATCCACACTAGTGGTTCTGGGGGCATGAGAGGAGGACTTTGGGATGGTTTATTTTATCAAGTTGAGGGTAATTTATAGTGCTGTGAAAAGTGTGAAGAAGATTATAATTTGGTAATAATAGGATTTGAACCATAAAATAACAGAAGAGGGAGAGAGAGCTTTCCCTGAATGAGGGATACCTGTTGCTAGTCAATTATACTAATCTTGGATTACTTTTACGGGATAGAAGTAAGTTGAGATATTATCAAATGTTGTCATTTACATTTCATTTTTATTATGCTTTAATAAACAACAAGTTGGTATTTGAAACTAAATTAATGCAATGAGCTGCAGTAATCAGAGGAAGGCACAATCTAATGCGAAACAGCTATTGCCTAGATCATTGATTTAGTAATAAGATCAGGAAGATAGTAATAATAGGAAGCTGGATAGGATAATTTAAAGATAGGGACTAGCTGTCCAGAAATAGATGAAGAAGAAGGAGTTAAGGAATAAATGCAGAAATACTGTAGAGCTTGGGTACTCCATTATGTACTGCATACTGGTAAATTAAGTGATCTTATCTATGGGAAGGCAATGGCAGCCCATGGTAAAATCATTTGGAACTCTGAGGAGAAGGAACAATTTGTGAAGATAAAAAAGTTGCTCACTTCCCAAACAGTCTTAGCTTTTCCTACATATAACAGGGATTTTACCCAAATGGTAGAGAGTAAAGAGGGATATATGACATTGGTCGTGATTTAAAGATGGTGATGAGGGAGTTTTTTTAGTGGACTATTAGATATAACTGGGTTAATCACGAACATAGAGTTTTTTAATTATTTGTTGCTAGGCAGAAGACTTAGGTGACTTAGGGTCGAATTGCTCTCTTACTTAAGTCCTATGGCTGTCCTACGTTATGAATGAAAGCAGAAAGGAGCCTTTTGCTTCTCTCCTCAAACAGAGTGGAAAAAGCGGCCAGGGTTAAGCAGAGTTCAGGCTAAAACCTGTCTCTCCTTTGCTATCTTCTTGATTGATTACAGCATGAAGGGGGGTTTGTGTTAGGTTTGAAAGATTTAAGTATGGACCTGTCATGTCCAACCATCAGTCTTCAGGTCAAGCCCGGGAGAGCCGGGCTAGAACAGAGTTTGAACTAAACATGAGTGTATTTACAAGATAAGAGATTGATTGATTGAATTACTATTGATTCTGAACTGAATGAAAGTCGAATTTAGCCGCCATAAAAGACAAAGGAAGTGGGAGGAGCAATAAAGAAGCAAGGGACAGTCTCAAAAATAAATAAGGGATGGCAATTGGATGATAAATTACCAATATTACCTAAGTGATTGTTTAGGTAGGTGGTAATATTGACACATGAGCAGAACCATGTGTCAAGAGGGGGGAAGAGGCTAGTGGTAGGATTAAATAATATACGAAGGAGAGGACAAAATACTTTAAAAAAATATTTTTTTAGATACAGTCTAGAAAGACAATACTGATGTGAACGGTATGATTAGAGAGGGGTTAAGGAAAACACGCAGGAGAGCAGGAAGAAATGGGGTACAACGTGAGAAGGTAGTTATTAACCACACCGGTATGTCAGAGGTTTTGTGCCCCACAGGTGAACTAAAGGAGAAGGTGACCCACTCTATCTAACCAGGTGACTGGTGAGGATCCAGTCCCTAAAGAAGAAAGACTGGAAGCAGGCCTGTTGGGAAGGGCCCTATCAGGTTATATTGGTCACCGCCTTTGCCATTAGAATAGCAGAAAGAGCAACCTGGGTCCACGTTACCCACTGCAAAAAGGTAAGAACACATACAAGCACCACTGAACACACGCAGAGTTAGAGAGAAGAACTAGCCAATAGGGTCTAGGGATCACCTCTGTTAACGAAGATCTCCTACCCCGACCTATCACTGTAGTGTGTTCTCAGGGTGTGAGTATGGGGTAATACCAAGCAGAAAGACTGAGGACAGGAGAGGGTTGGCGGTTTTTGGGAATGGGGGTGACTTGAGCTGCATCATAGTCTCGGCAATGGTCTTGATATGTTAAGATCCACCACCAATTACGCTATGCCCTTACCATTGTTAAGAAGTAAAAGAGAAGAGAAGCGACCCGACATACTGACCGTCAAGGACGAGTGGCCTACAAAATGGGAGTCAGAGAAGGGCAGACTGTAGGATTCAAAATAAAGGTTAGGGACGTAGCCAACGGGTGGGGTACATGTCAATAAGCAACTTGGGATTATAAAATCCCATTATATTCGTGTTCGGCCCCCACAGCGGATTGTTCCTAGACTCAAGTGTTTAAATACACTTGGGGACGGGGATATGAGACCGGGCGGGACTGAACATCCAGATGGGGACTAAAGAGAAACAAAGACATCACCAATTATCAATTGGAGATAGTAGTAATGTGATTGACTTAAGTTCAGAAGCACAGGAGAGAATTCTGAACCTTACAGCCCCTGTAACCGATGGGTGGTGGGCGTGTGCCAGTAAAGGCAGTATAAGGCAGAGAATACCAAAAGGGTGGCTAGATACGTGCGCCCTGGTTCTACTGATTCAGCTAGTTAGAATTAGTCACCAGGAACCAAGGAAAGGGTTAAACAGACGTAGGAGGAGTTTTAACAAGAAGGAGAATAGCCCTTTTAGATGGATGCGATTGGGATACCAAGGGGGGTATCGGATGGATAACAAGCTATGAAAGAATTAGGGGAAGGGTTTACTACCACGTTCTTTTGGTGGGTGACAATAAACAAAATTGTGGATTGGATTAATTATATCTATTACGACCAACAACGATTTATTGGCCAGACTAGGGATGCAGTAAAAGGGATCTCTAAACAATTATCCACCATCTCACTCATGACTTAGTAAAAGAGGTTGGCTCTAGATCAGGCAGAAAGGGGCGGTGTCTATAGAATGATAAGCTATTGTTGCACATTTTATCCCTAACAACACCACACCGGATGGGACAGTCACCAGAGCTCTTGCAGAATTAACTGCACTAAGTGAAGAATGAGCTGAGAATTCAGAAGTTAGTACATCGTGGATAGGGTGGTTTTGATGAAACACCAGGGGAATGTGAAAAACGATCCCCCAGGCTTGGTGGATGATGAGGATTTTGACCCTGAAAGACCGCAATTGGATGAAATGTTTATTAGTTCTGACGTAATCTGTGAGATTAATCATGCTTGTAAATACATTTATCCTGAATGTGAAAACATTTAGTCAAAGGGGTGGATTGATAGATTAATTTGTATTTTAAGAATAATGACTAAAGGATTTCACCCCAAATACAGTATAAATGTGTGAACGGTGTTAGAGTTATAATGTAGTGTCAACCCACTAACAGAGGGGGAGGAGTTAGAAACTGCTGAGAAAGCATTCCAGGGTGAAGGGGACTGAGAAGCTGTTTAAAGGTGGGCGGAGCAAAGTGCCTTTGTGTGTCAGGGGGTATAAAGGCTGTGTATGTATTTTTTGGCGCCAGAGCTCTCCATGATTAAAACATACAGATCATTCTTGTTGGTTGCGGACCTTCGTTTAATTCATGATTAAACCAGAGCCTTACACCCTCTGGGAATTATTCAAAGCATTAAGTTTGATTAATTAGAGATAGAAATTCTCGTGACACACTCCTGCGTTGTCTTGGCTGGAGCAGGTTTTCATCAAGTACAGTGGGGAAAAAAATATTTAGTCAGCCACCAATTGTGCAAGTTCTCCCACTTAAAAAGATGAGAGAGGCCTGTAATTTTCATCATAGGTACACGACAACTATGACAGACAAAATGAGGAAAAAAAATCCAGAAAATCACATTGTAGGATTTTTTATGAATTTATTTGCAAATTATGGTGGAAAATATGTATTTGGTCAATAACAAAAGTTTCTCAATACTTTGTTATATACCCTTTGTTGGCAATGACACAGGTCAAACGTTTTCTGTAAGTCTTCACAAGGTTTTCACACACTGTTGCTGGTATTTTGGCCCATTCCTCCATGCAGATCTCCTCTAGAGCAGTGATGTTTTGGGGCTGTTGCTGGGCAACACGGACTTTCAACTCCCTCCAAAGATTTTCTATGGGGTTGAGATCTGGAGACTGGCTAGGCCACTCCAGGACCTTGAAATGCTTCTTACGAAGCCACTCCTTCGTTGCCCGGGCGGTGTGTTTGGGATCATTGTCATGCTGAAAGACCCAGCCACGTTTCATCTTCAATGCCCTTGCTGATGGAAGGAGGTTTTCACTCAAAATCTCACGATACATGGCCCCATTCATTCTTTCCTTTAAACGGATCAGTCGTCCTGTTCCCTTTGCAGAAAAACAGCCCCAAAGCATGATGTTTCCACCCCCATGCTTCACAGTAGGTATGGTGTTCTTTGGATGCAACTCAGCATTCTTTGTCCTCCAAACACGACGAGTTGAGTTTTTACCAAAAAGTTCTATTTTGGTTTCATCTGACAATATGACATTCTCCCAATCCTCTTCTGGATCATCCAAATGCACTCTAGCAAACTTCAGACAGGCCTGGACATGTACTGGCTTAAGCAGGGGGACACGTCTGGCACTGCAGGATTTGAGTCCCTGGCAGCGTAGTGTGTTACTGATGGTAGGCTTTGTTACTTTGGTCCCAGCTCTCTGCAGGTCATTCGCTAGGTCCCCCCGTGTGGTTCTGGGATTTTTGCTCACCGTTATTGTGATCATTTTGACCCCACAGGGTGAGATCTTGCGTGGAGCCCCAGATCGAGGGAGATTATCAGTGGTCTTGTATTATACTCATAACATGTTCAAACAGGTGCCATTAATACAGGTAACGAGTGGAGGACAGAGGAGCCTCTTAAAGAAGAAGTTACAGGTCTGTGAGAGCCAGAAATCTTGCTTGTTTGTAGGTGACCAAATACTTATTTTCCACCATAATTAGCAAATAAATTCATTAAAAATCCTACAATGTGATTTTCTGGAAAAAAAATTCTCAATTTGTCTGTCATAGTTGACGTGTACCTATGATGAAAATTACAGGCCTCTCTCATCTTTTTAAGTGGGAGAACTTGCACAATTGGTGGCTGACTAAATACTTTTTTCCCCACTGTATCTCTCTGTACTTTTCTCTGTTCATATTTCCTTCGATCCTGACTAGTCTCCCAGTCCCTGCCGCTGAAAAACATCACCACAGTATGATGCTGCCACCACCATGCTTCACCGTAGGGACGGTGCCAGTTTTCCTCCAGATGTGACACTTGGTATTTAGGCCAAAGTGTTGAATCTTAGTTTCATCAGACCAGAGAATCTTGTTTCTCATGGTCTGAGAGTCATTTACATGCCTTTTGGCAAACTCCAAGCAGGCTGTCTGTGCCCTTTACTGAGGAGTGGCTTCCGTCTGGCCACTCTACCAGGCCTGATTGGTGGAGTGCTGCAGAGATGGTTGTCCTTCTGGAAGGTTCTCCCATCTCCACAGAGGAACTCTGGAACTCTGTCAGAGTGACCATCGGGTTCTTGATCACCTTCCTGACCAAGGCCCTTCTCCCCCGAATGCTCAGTTTGGCCGGGCAGACAGCTCTAGGAAGTCTTGGTGGTTCCAAACTTCTTCCATTTAAGAACGATGGAGGCCACTGTGTTCTTGAGGCCTTCAATGCTGCAGACATTTTTTGGGACCCTTCCCCAGATCTGTGCCTCAACACAATCCTGTCTCGGAGCTCTACAGACAATTTCTTTGACCTCATGACTTGGTTTTTGCTCTGACATGCACTGTCAACTGCAGGACTTTATATAGACAGGTGTGTGCCTTTCTAAATCATGTCCAATCATTTGAATTCACCACAGGTGGACTCCAATGAAGTTGTAGAAACATCTCAAGGATTATCAATGGAAACCGGATGCACCTGAGCTCAATTTCGAGTCTCATAGCAAAGGGTCTATGTAAATAAGGTATTCAATTTTTTTTCGCTCTGTCATTATGGGGTATTGTGTGTAGATTGATGAGGAAAAAGTATATTTCATCCATTTTAGAATATGGCTGTAACGTAACAAAATGTGGAAAAAGTCAATGAGTCTGAATACTTTCCGAATGCACTGTAGATAGCATCAGAGTTAACCTCAGTGAACAAGTTTCAGATAGATACCAAACATTGATACTCTAGCATTATTCTATCACACATTCAATTGTCAGTCCTCTGGATACTGTAACGGAGAGATAGATACATGTTGGCCCCTCAGAGGGGGAAGGGCTGACTAGTCCTTGGGCATTGTCCTTTGTGCTTTCCTTGTGTTCCTGGACCATTTGCCATGCAGATCCAGGTAACAGAGAACACATAAATTAGGGCCGAGCCTACAGTGTTAGCCACAAAGAAGTGGAGAGATTTTAAAAGGAAAACAGACAGGTGTGTTTGCATTTCTGTATTCTCTCAGACATGCCAATCATGGTTGAGATACTCAGGTGCACGCACATAGTCATGGAACCAAAGTCTCTCTCTCTCGCTCTCTCTCTCTCTCTCTCTCTCTCTCTCTCTCTCTCTCTCTCTCTCTCTCTCACACACACACACACACACACACACACACACACACACACACACACACACACACACACACACACACACACACACACACACACACACACACACACACACACAATAATCACCCCCAACATACCCTGTAGGACACAGGGACACAGGTAACCAACCACCAGTCTCTTTTCAAAACAATCATGTGAATTATCTGAACTCTGATGCACATAGACAGAAGGGGGAAGGGAGGAGGTTGCAAACAACCCAGGGACAGACGCAGACAAATAAGGGGAAAAGAACAGAGAGAGGAGAGGAGCATTCAGTCCAATGTTGTAATACATGATTAGTAATTATTGTGTGTTGTAAATGTAATTGCAGTCCTCTGGTCTGAATAGATTTGCAATGCAGCATTCTTCATTAGCATTGTGTAATTATCAATGCACTGCAGAAAGACTTATGACGACATTCTCTGCTTGATTGCAAACAATTTGTGCCCTAAACAGCAATTATTTACATGACAGCCCATGTTGCTTTTCCCTTCTTGGTTTGTGTTCCCTTGTTTAGTCTCTTTTGGCCCGTATTCATGAAGAATCTATGAGTAGGAGTGCTGATCTGCAATCAGGTCCCCCCATTTCTTTCATTATAATCTAAACGGTAAATTAATCGTAGATCAGCACTCCTTTATTCAGGTTAGCTAGCCTCATTGAGATAAACTCTCTTTTGTAAGAGAGACCTGGGTACTGTATAATTATACTTGATTTTAACAGAAGTGAGAAACTCCAGTCCACTCCTAGTAGATGGTATTGTAGTCTCTGGCAGTTCTTTCCAACAGTATACCTTCTCAGCAGTAAATGATTAGACTTGGTTAGCCAGGTGAGTAGTGCATTTTCTGGCGGATCGATAACTTTCAACTTATCAATGAAGTGCTGTGGAGAGTAGAAAAGCAGAATCAGGTGGACCTAAGAGACCAGACTAGGTATTGTTGGTTTTCCCCAAGCAGACAGAACCTCTGTATATGTGTTAGACTGTTAACTAGACAAGACTCAGCAGCAGCATACTCCTGTGTGTATCCCCTAGGGAGCAGCATAGCCATATGTTCCTGTACTGAACACACACACAAATATGTGCACGCACACATACTGTACACACTAGCAGACATGTACGTTTGAGAGCACAGACACATGCATCCACACCCACATATGTGTGAAAACACAGACACTCATGTGCATGCTCACGCAAACACACACACACACACACACACACACTCACACACAGACACAGACACAGACACACACACAGATGTGATGTGTAGATGTGTCCATGGGGAGGTGTGATGTGTCACATGGCAGCTGTTATCATGTTGGAGCAGGGCTTCATAATGTTTACTGATACTGGTGAAACACACAGGATGACCTACACTCTTTAAAAAAAGGTGCTATCTAGAACCTAAAAGGGTTCTTTGGCTGTTCCCATAGGAAAACCCTTTTTGGTTCCAGGTAGAACCCCTTTGGTTCCAAGTAGAACAATTTTGTGTTCCATGTACCAAAAAGGGTTCTACCTAGAACCAAAAAGGGTTCTCCTATGCGGACAGCCGAAAAAACGTTTTGGAACCTTGTTTTCTAAGAGTGTATGTCTTCTCCTCTGTTGTTGTGCTTAAGTAGCTCTTACATCTCCCCTACCCTCGTCTTGTATGCACAGACAGACACACACTCACACACACGCACACACAGACACACAGACACAGACACACACACACACACACACAAACACACATACACACACACACTCTTGTTAGGATACTCATCTATTCCCCTGAGACCACCAGCTAAACAAAAACACCCACTGAACCCTGTAGACTGTACATATAAGTAAGCCTATGTAAACAACCACTGGACCAGCAGCACCACTTGTTAGAGCCGATTTGGGCATATTTTGTATAAAAGACTGAACATACTGAGCTCCATGTACATTTGTGTAAATATATTAAATATTAATGTATATGATGAAATATTAGGTACGTACCTTTATGATTTATTTACCGGATTGAGATATATTCATTTGTTATTAGTGTAACTCAGTTTTTGGCCCCCCCTCTTGCCCATTCATTGTACTGTGTTAATTGTGTTAGTATAAAGGCAGGAAGTTGGGCCTTCGGGGGGAGGAGTCCTTGCTAGATGCGGGAGCGGTATAGTTTTTTTGACCATATAGACATACAGAAATACAGACAGACAGGTCATATTATATTATGTATTTGCATTTCAAGTAATCTCTGCTTTAAGTTGATTGGAGAATACCTTTTTGTTAGATAAGAAGAATAAACATTTTCTGTTGCACTATATCCCTGGATCTCATTGAATGTTTGGCCGTTTGGAAACGTTGAGTGTGGACTGTATGCGTCCGAAACAACCCCGCTTCAGGCTAGGGCAGTGGCTATGGTAAAGAGGAAAGGAAGCCACTACATTCAAGTCAAAAAACTCCGTGAAGGATTACTACCGGAAGGAAATCTCCGGTTCGGACACACGCTGGACTTTGTTCTATTTGTAATTGCATTCGGACCATAAGGACAGCTCGCTTGGAAGGATTTGAACTCCTAGATTTCGCCAGCCGTGAGTAACCACTGCGAATGAATGAGCTGCCCTGTTCAAGGCGATCGTTTGATCATGCATATTATGGAAGCGCAAATGTGCTTATAATTGGAATGTTTG
The DNA here is from genome assembly GCF_964263955.1 of Coregonus lavaretus. Lineage (NCBI taxonomy): Eukaryota > Metazoa > Chordata > Actinopteri > Salmoniformes > Salmonidae > Coregonus > Coregonus lavaretus. The sequence goes on along the minus strand of NC_139991.1, from coordinate 21,071,859 downwards.
ATAAACTTGGGAATGGAATTCAAAATACAGCGCTGTGAAAACAATTAAGAAGTTTAAGTTTGGGAAACACAGATCCTATGCACAATGTAGCCTAATCATATATCTAATATTTGGCCTAACGTGGAAATGCAATCCATCAACGCAACGAATGCAACTTAAGGATCTAAAGATACTGCATGTTAAAACTTCATTAAAGGGACAAAACCTCAACGGGATGAAATGTTTAAAACGCATCTAAAATGCCAAACTTGCACATGTGCAATTCAAAATGGGTCAATATGCTGAAATGGATGAGTGTGTTTTTAAAGATTAAATGAGGTCTAAAGGGGCATTACGTTTAACAATCAAACCAACAACCGTGTCATTGTAAATTGAGTGAACTAAAAGTGAATGATGGAGGAGGAAATCCCAAATAAGACTCCACTGGAGAGGGCAGAGGAGCATCTAAATTCACTCTATGCAGCCCGGAGAGGCAAACTTGGAGTGTGTACACGCAAAATGAATGAAATAAAAGTCCTTCTTGTTGATGGAGGAAACATTGCAACTGTGAATGAGAGTCTTGAAGCATTTGATGCTGTGCTCAATGACTTTAAGAAGGCTCATGAATCTGTGCTAGAGCTGGTCACAGATGAGGAACAGGAACAGGAGAGCATTAACTACTATCAACCAAGAATGAGAACTTATGAACATTTCCTGAAAGAGGTGGAAATATGGAAAAAGGCTGAAGTTGAGCCACAAACGCTCATTGAACCACATGACAGCATTTCCAATGTGTCAAAAATATCAAGTAAAACTAAGTATTCTAAGACTGCTTCCTCAGTGTCCTCTGAACGCCTTAAAGCCGAGGCAGAACGAGCAGCTCTACTAGCTCGTCAAGCATCATTACAAGACAAGCATGCATTGGAACTGGAGAAAGCTCAACTGAATGTTAGGATGGAAAAAATGGCACTGGAAACGGACATAGCAGCATATAATGCCAAACTGAAGGTCCTGGAGAGTACCGAGTCAACTTCTCAATCCCATTCTGTGGCAGCCCATTTACTAAGCCAAGAAGATGGAATGAACTCTTATTTTGAGAAACAGGAACCAGAGGTCTATGTGGAACCTGAACCATCACCTGTTGAGTTTGCTGCATTAGGTGCAGTTCCAAAGACCCCACTACAAAGAGTTTTACAACAACTGACCACAAAGCCATCAAACCCTATTCCGAAAACAGTCGTAAACCACACTCTTCAGCAGCCGACAGCAAGGTCTAGCAATCGACACAGAATCAACACTGCGGGTATCAGCCATAATACCAGCCACGATAACCTCTCTACTGTCATGCAAAGGCAGAATGAAATTGCTGACCTCCTTGTACTACAGCACAAACAAGCCACACTCCCTGTTAGGGAGATACCTATGTTTGACGGTGATCCTCTAAACTTTAGGCCATTCATGCGTGCATTTGAGCATGGTATAGAAGATAAGACAAGCAGTCACCAGGATAGGCTCTATTACCTGGAACAATACACCTCTGGTCAGCCCAAGGATCTGGTCCGTAGTTGTCTGCATATGGAAGCCAGAAGAGGCTATGCAGTAGCTAAGAGGTTGTTAAAGGAACACTTTGGCAATGAAATCAAAGTCACCACTGCTTACATGGAAAAGGCTTGGAACTGGACAAACATCAAACCCGATGATGGAAAGGGACTGGGTGGTTATGCACTCTATCTAAGAGGTTGCTGTAACGCTATGCAAGACCTACAGAACATGGAAGAGCTTAATCTTCCCTCCAACATAAAGCTGATCATGTCAAAACTTCCCTACAAACTAAGGGAAAAATGGAGGTCTATGGCATGTGATATTTTAGAGAGAAGTCACCTGAGGGCCCAGTTCAGTGACCTGGTAACGTTCATGGAAAAACAGGCCAAAATACTGCAGGATCCGTTGTATGGAGATATTCAAGATCCCCTGTACAACAAAAGGTTTTTAAAACCCAAAACAGAAGCTGACTTTAAACAGCAGTTCAAGTCCAAGAGTAGGGGAAGCAGCTTTGCCACTACAGTAGCTGTAGTGGCAGATTGTGACTCTGAAAAACCTTTAAAAGAACAAACATTCAAAGTAAAGAGACCAGGCACCTACCCTTCTGATGCTCCCAGTATCTCATGTATATTTTGTGCTGGTGCGCATTTATTGGTCGACTGCCAACAGGTGAAGGCACAGCCACATGAATTCAAGGTTGAGTTTCTGAGATCAAAAGGCCTTTGTTTTGGCTGTTTGATGAGAGGACACTTAAGCAGAGAATGTAAAAGAAGGATGACCTGTCAGAGCTGTCAAAGAAAGCACCCCACTATCCTGCACATTGAAGGAAGAGAGAGATTTAGATCTCAAAAGGCAGATATGAGTGGTGTAGCAGTAAAGCGGGAGGAGACTGTCAGCAGTGCTCTTGTTTCACTGGAAGCTGGTGAAGATACCGGGGCCGGTACAGATTGTGCACTTGCAATTGTGCCAGTTCAAGTAAAGGTGGCAAATGGAAGCAAGTCTGTGTTAACCTATGCGTTTCTCGATTCTGGTAGCTCAGCAACATTTTGTACGGAGAGACTCATGAGGCAGTTGCAAGCTAAAGGCAGTGCGACTGAAATTCTGCTACGCACAATGGGGCAGGAGAGTCCTACCAAGAGCTTTGAGATATCTGGATTAGAGATTGGCAATGTGGAAGGCGACACATTTCTTGCATTACCAAAGGTCTACACCCAACATAAGATCCCAGTGACAAGAGAGAACATTCCCACTCAGAAAGAGCTCAAAAGGTGGCCATACCTGAAAGAGGTTCAGTTGAAGGAGATTGATGCTGACGTCGAACTTCTGATTGGCGTAAATGCTCCAAAGGCAATGGAACCCTGGCAAATCATAAATAGCCAAGGCAACGGACCGTATGCAGTGAAAACCCTCTTTGGATGGGTGATGAATGGTCCTCTCAACAGTTGTACCATGGCAGAAGAATCCGGGCGTCCTACGGTGATGGCCAATCGTATCTCAATGGCCGACCTGGGGGTTCTTCTTGTAAATCAGTACAACCATGACTTCCCTGAGAGAGAGTATGAAGAGAAAAGTGAGATGTCAGCTGAGGATCGTAGGTTTATGGAGATAGTATCAAGCTCCATAACCCTCAAAGACCATCACTACTACTTACCGTTGCCCTTTCGCAACAAAGATGTAGTCCTGCCAAACAACCGCGACATGGCAAAGCAGCGGGCTCTAAATATTATCAGGAAGTTCAAGAAGGACAAAGGTTACGCTGCAGAGTACAAAGGCTTCATGGAAGAGATGATAACAAAAGGTTACGCCGAGAAGGTACCACAAGAACAGCTCCTCAGAGAGAAAGGCAAGGTATGGTACATACCACACCATGGCGTTCACCATAAGCGCAAAGGAACGATACGAGTGGTGTTTGACTGTTCATCATCCTATAAAGGTACATCTCTTAACAGTGAACTCCTTCAAGGCACTGACCTGGCAAACACGCTTATAGGAGTCTTGCTAAGATTTCGGCAAGAGCACATTGCCATGATGGCAGACATCGAAGGAATGTTCCATCAAGTACGTGTCCATGAAGATGACTTAGACTTCCTGCGATTCCTATGGTGGCCGGATGGTGATACTAACAAAAGATTGGAGGAGTACAGAATGACAGTACATCTTTTCGGTGCTATATCCTCTCCAAGTTGGGCAAACTTTGCACTGCGAAAGACTGCAGAAGACAACTGTGAGGGGTACGATGAAGAGGTGATTCAAACAGTCAAGTCCAACTTCTATGTTGATGACTGCCTCAAGTCAGTGGCCACAGAAGAACAAGCCATAGCTCTCACAAGAAACCTCAGGGATGTGTGCTCTCAAGGTGGGTTCAAATTGACCAAGTGGGTCAGCAACAGCCGCACTGTACTAGCTTCTATCCCTGATGAACACAAAGCCAAGCAGATAAAAGAACTGGACCTGGACAGAGAAAAGCTGCCTGTTGAAAGAGCACTTGGAATCCGATGGAACATTGAAAGGGATGTGTTTATCTTCCAGGTCACTGTCAAGAACAGACCCCTTACAAGAAGAGGTATTCTCTCAACTGTCAGCTCTATTTATGATCCATTAGGTTTCCTCGCCCCATTCGTATTAAAGGCAAAGCAAATTCTTCAAGTGCTCTGCAAGCTAAAGTGTGGATGGGACGAAGTCATCCCTGAAGAACACTCTATTTCATGGAAGAGATGGCTCTCAGAGCTGGACCAGCTCTCCAGATTCCAGATCAACAGGTGTATGATGCCGGAGAACTTTGGTCAAATCAAGACCGCACAGCTGCATCACTTCGGTGATGCAAGTGAACAAGGTTATGGCACGGCAAGCTACCTTAGGTTCACAAACGTTATGGAAAAGGTCCACATCGCATTCATACTGGGGAAATCAAGGGTGACTCCACTCAAGCAGATGACGATCCCCAGACTGGAACTTGCTGCAGCAACATTGGCAGTGCGAGTGGACAGGATGTTAAGGTTGGAGCTCCAGATTGAACTCGAGGAGTCAACTTTCTGGACAGACAGCCAGTCGGTGCTAAAATACATCCGCAACGATACCAAGAGATTCCATACTTTTGTGGCGAATAGGGTTGCTATGATCCGTGACCTATCGAAAGCAAAACAGTGGAGGTATATGAACTCCAAACACAACCCAGCCGATGATGCCTCAAGAGGATTACATGTTGAAACTTTCCTGAACTCAAAGAGATGGCGCAAAGGACCAGAATTCCTGGAGAAAACAGAAACACAATGGCCGAAAGTCCCCGAGGAGCTTGGCTCCATCCCTCCAGATGATCCAGAGGTGAGAAAAGACGTCATCGTAAACAGTACATGTGTGGAAGAAAAGAGTCCGACCAGCAAACTGATTGAGTACTATTCAACATGGAACAGCTTGAAGAAAGCAGTTGCCTGGATGCTGAAACTGAAGAGACTTCTACTACAGTTAAGCCAGAAAAGGAAAGTTCTCACCCAAACTGATCCAGGATCAGATCAGAGTCTGACAAACTCACTGAAGGAACAAATTGACAAGTTCAAACTGACGTTTGGAAAAGAAAGTCTGTCTGTAGATGACCTAGATGAAGCAGAAAAGGTCATCATTCGATTTGAGCAACGACAGCACTTTAAACAAGAAATTGCACTAGTTGTAAAAGGAAAACAATGTGCCAAGAGAAGCGGCTCAATCTGTAAGCTTGATCCAATAGTTGACAATGGCATTCTGAGAGTAGGAGGAAGGTTAAGCAAAGCTGCTATGCCTACGGAACTAAAGAATCCTATGATCCTGCCCAAAGACTCCTACATCTCCAGACTGATCTTACTCCACATCCATGAGCAGGTTGGCCACTCTGGGAGAGGTCACATGCTTTCTAGACTTCGCCAGCGATATTGGATACCCTGTGCCAACTCCTTAGCAAGGAAGATCCTTAAGAGCTGTGTCTTCTGCAGGCGGATGCAAGCTAGAGCTGGGGAACAGAAGATGGCTGACCTTCCACAAGATCGGGTAGCACCTGATTTGCCGCCTTTCACCCATGTGGGCATAGATTACTTTGGCCCCATAGAGGTGAAGCGAGGCCGCGTTCATGTGAAGCGGTATGGTGTGATCTTTACTTGCCTTGTGAGTCGAGCTGTCCATCTAGAAGTTGCTAGTTATCTGGATACTGATTCCTGCATCAATGCCCTGCGCAGGTTCATCTGTCGAAGGGGCCCAGTAACAAGTATCAGAACAGACAATGGCACCAACTTTGTTGGAACACACAGAGAGCTAGGAGAAGCTCTGAAAGAGCTGGATCACAACAAGATTCAAAATAAATTACTGAAGGAAGGAGTGACATGGTCATTCAACCCTCCCTCTGGAGCCCACCATGGGGGGGTATGGGAGAGGTTGATCCGACTGGTGAAAAAGATCCTCTATTCAGTCCTTAAAGAGCAAGTACTGGATGATGAGGCTTTGCAGACAGCCTTGTGTGAAGTTGAGGCGATTATGAACGACAGACCAATCACTACTGTAACAAATGACCCTAACGATCTAGAACCCCTGACTCCGAACCATCTGCTTCATCTGAAAGCAAAGCCAGTCCTGCCACCAGGACTATTCCAGAGAAGTGACCTATACTCACGAAGGAGATGGAAGCAAGTACAATATATCACTGACCTCTTCTGGAAGAGATGGATCAGGGAGTATCTTCCACTTATGCAGGAGCGGAACAAGTGGAACAAAACTAAGAGAAACTTCAGTCCTGGTGACCTTGTGGTCATCGTCGATGACACCGCCCCAAGGAACTCTTGGCTAATGGGGCGTGTGGTGAAGGCTTTGCCAGGGGCCAAAGGTCTTGTCCGGAGCGTCATGGTTAAGACTAAGACCAATATCCTACAGAGACCTATCAATAAACTCTGTCTGCTCCTTGAGGCGACGAAGTGAGACACACACACACACACACACAGTGCTCCATCTTTGAATCACGTGCACCTCTGATTCGTTGATGTCGTACTCTTACATTCTTTGATGTCATACATTTTGTGGACGTCAAACTCTTGACATTTTTTGGAAGTTGAACACCTTTACACTTCAACTCAGACTGAGATCTATGGACTATTTTCCTATATGGCACCTTGTATATTTGTATATAGCTATGAACTGTAATGGTGCTCTGGTATAGAATGTTTTTGTATTGGCTCTACGTTTGAATATTAAGTAATTGTTGTGCATTCAGTGCAGTCAACAATTAGGGGCCGGTATGTTAGAGCCGATTTGGGCATATTTTGTATAAAAGACTGAACATACTGAGCTCCATGTACATTTGTGTAAATATATTAAATATTAATGTATATGATGAAATATTAGGTACGTACCTTTATGATTTATTTACCGGATTGAGATATATTCATTTGTTATTAGTGTAACTCAGTTTTTGGCCCCCCCTCTTGCCCATTCATTGTACTGTGTTAATTGTGTTAGTATAAAGGCAGGAAGTTGGGCCTTCGGGGGGAGGAGTCCTTGCTAGATGCGGGAGCGGTATAGTTTTTTTGACCATATAGACATACAGAAATACAGACAGACAGGTCATATTATATTATGTATTTGCATTTCAAGTAATCTCTGCTTTAAGTTGATTGGAGAATACCTTTTTGTTAGATAAGAAGAATAAACATTTTCTGTTGCACTATATCCCTGGATCTCATTGAATGTTTGGCCGTTTGGAAACGTTGAGTGTGGACTGTATGCGTCCGAAACAACCCCGCTTCAGGCTAGGGCAGTGGCTATGGTAAAGAGGAAAGGAAGCCACTACACCACTGAATGAATGAATACCTGATTTGCACTGCTTAGCACATGCTGTTATCATGATGCCCTTTGAGGATCTGTCTGTGATTCAAATGAGTGGTTTAGTGAATGTGTTCTCTCATCACCATATAGCAGACGTGTCTTCACCATTCACTGTAAATATCAGCAGATTATCTTGAGCTGGCCCTTTTTAGGTTAAGACAAAACAACCAACTCTTCCTGTTCTGGGAGGATGTGCAGGATGATTCATTTGATCAATAAACCAATACTTATTGTGTCAGA
>NC_139991.1:21015608-21064060 GCF_964263955.1 Coregonus lavaretus | reverse complement strand
ACCAGACAGACAGACAGACAGACAGACAGACAGACAGACAGACAGACAGACAGACAGACAGACAGACAGACAGACAGACAGACAGACAGACAGACAGACAGACAGACAGACAGACAGACAGACAGACAGACAGACAGACAGACAGACAGACAGACAGCAGACAGACAGACAGACAGACAGACAGACAGACAGACAGACAGACAGACAGACAGACAGACAGCTCAGCAGTCTTGTGTACGGTTTAACAGGAGAGGCAGAGGGAAACTTTAAGAGCAGAGAGGGTTTTCCATTATTTAATTTCCTTGTATTAACTTAATAAGCTGGTCCCTCTCAGGGATGGACAAATGGGACGCATAACAACGTTGTGACAATAATATTATATAATGCCTAAAAATACCTAAAATACCTAAAAATGTATGCACACATGACTGTAAGTCGCTTTGGATAAAAGCGTCTGCTAAATGGCATATGATTATGATTATGATATGATAATGTGGTTGGATTATGTGTGTGTGTTCGTTTAAATGTTTTGATGTTTCCCAGGACTCCCAGGAAAACAGTGATGACTGTTGCTGAGTGGACTATGTTGGTTAAAGTGAGTAAAGACGCAGTATGTCTGTGTTTTACCGAACAGTGCAAACCCGGGCCCATATTCATAATCATAAAGCATCACAGAGTAGGAGTGCTGATGTAGGATCAGTTTTGCTTTTTAGATCATAATGAATGAGATTACATGAACGGGAGGGACCTGATCCTGGATCAGCGCTGAGATGCTTTATGAATATGGGTTGTGAACAGAATAAATAGGTCAGCCAAACAGGTGGTACTGTGGTATTCCTATCAGAGAGGTGAGTGCTGATACCATGTTCTGTCCTTGTCCTAATAACTGCAATGGTAGCAGGTGTTTTGGTGGGGAAATTCTCTCATTGGGGGAGCCTGGTTTCACTTAACCCCTGTCTTTATTTGTGTTGTGTTGAGTTGTGCTGTGTTGTGTTTTGTTGTGCTGTGATTTGCTGTGCTGTGCTGTGTTGTGCTGTGCTTTGCTATGCTATGATGTGCTTTGTTGTGTGGTGCAGTGCAGTGCAGTGTTGTGCTTTGTTGTGTTGTGCAGTCCTGTGTTGTGTTGTGCTGTGCTGTTCTGTAATGTGCTGTGTTGTTGTAATGTGCTGTGTTGTACTTTGTTTTGGTATTTGTCGTGTAATATTATGGGGAGATATTTTCTCCATTAGGCCTATAGCTCCGGCTTGAATATGTCACTGGAGTTTATGTTGGCCAGACAGCCACAATAGAGCTGACTAATGCAGAAATAGACTGCAGGCTAAGCCTCCACTAGCACTAGATGCCTCTAAATGTCAGAGACTGGAGCTTATGTTTTTGCTGTATCTAATACTGTATGTGCATATTGCGCCTCTAAACTGTCATTTATGTGTTTATGTCTCTGCTCTGATCAGATACACTTTTGCACACATTTTATTTACAGAAGGAATGGCCACAGAACTTTCTAGAGTAAACATGGAACTATCACCCAAACTCAAAGTGTTGTGTACTGTCTGCAATTTATCAAACATCATTCTGTCGTAGGCATTCACAGTGGTTCCTAAAACATTATTCCATTTTTGACTGCAGTTGATCATTCATTAGCTCTTGCTCAGTAAAAAAGTATAATTTTGCTGCTCGTATATACTCTTAGAAAAAAGGTTATATCTAGAACCTAAAAGAGTTCCTTGGCTGTCCCACAGAAGATCCCTTTAACCTCTATGGGATCGGTGTACCGTATACGGGACGGTTGCGCTAACGTGTAGGGAACAACACATCCGCCACGCTGAACCTCAACACAGGGGCCCCTCAGGGGTGCGTGCTCAGTCCCCTCTTGTACTCCCTGTTCACTCATGACTGCATGGCCAGGCACGACTCCAACACCATCATTAAGTTTGCTGATGACACAACAGTCTGATCACCGACAACAATGAGACAGCCTATAGGGAGGAGGTCAGAGACGAGGACAACAACCTCTCCCTCAACGTGATCAAGACAAAGGAGATTATTGTGGATTACAGGAAAAAGAAGAGGACAGATCACGCCCCATTCTCATCGACGGGGCTGTAGTGGAGCAGGTTGAGAGCTTGAGGTTCCTTGGTGTCCACATCACCAACAAACTAACATGGTCCAAGCACACCAAGACAGTCGTGAAGAGGGCATGACAAAACCTAAGGAGACTGAAAAGATTTGGCATGGTTCCTCAGATCCTCAAAAGGTTCTACAGCTGCACCATTGAGAGCATCCTGACTGGTTGCTCACTGCCTGGTATGGCAACTGCTCGGCCTCCGACCGCAAGGCACTACAGAGGGTAGTGCGTACTGCCCAGTACATCACTGGGGCCAAGCTTCCTGCCATCCAGGACCTTTATACCAGGCGGTGTCAGAGGAAGGCCCTAAATATTGTCAAAGACTCCAGCCACCCTAGTCATAGACTGTTCTCTCTGCTACGCACGGCAAGCGGTACCGGAGCACCAAGTCTAGGTCCAAGAGGCTTCTAAACAGCTTCCACCCCCAAGCCATAAGACTCCTGAACATCTAATCCAATGGCTATCTAGATGTGTGAAAGTTAAGCTAATGATCCATCATGTATGACATTCCTGGGAGTGTGTAAACGTACATTTGTATTACCATATCATGTTTGAATGTTGTCTATAGTTACGTACTTGAAAATGTATCAATTGACCAATTCGGCACATTTGGGCAGACTTGATACAAAATAGTCCAGCATTGGTATCAAGAATATGCATATCCTTGCTTCAGGTCCTGAGCTACAGGCAGTTAGATTTGGGTATGTCATTTTAGGCGAAAATTGAAAAAAAGGGTCAGATCCTTAAGAGGTTAAAGAACCCTTTTTGGATCCAGGTATAACCCTTTTGGTTCCAGGTAGAACTCTTTCGGGTTCCATGTAGAACCTTACCACAGAGGGTTCTATATGGAACCTAAAAGGGTTCTACCTGGAACCAAAAAGGGTTATCCTAAGGGGACAGCTGAAGAACCCGTATGGAACCCTTTTTTCTAAGAGTAGAAATTACTAAAAGACAGGCTGTGGCCTGTGTGTGTTTGGCTCTGACGTGATGGCTGGAACACTCACTTAATTGTCTCTGGTGCTAATGGCTTGTTCACACACTAATCATTAAGTGTGGGAGACGTGGGGTGGAAGGAAAGAGAAGGAGGGAAGGGAGTGGAGGAAGAGATGGAGGTGGGCGAGGAATTGATCGAGGGAGCGAAATGGAGGGAGAGAGAGTGAAGGAGGGAGGGAGAGAATGGGAGGAAGGGGTCGAGGGACAGAGATGAAGGGTTGGAGAGGCAGAGATGGAGGGGTGGAGTGGAGAGGTTGAGGGATGGAGGGATGTAGAGAGATGAAGGGATGGAGAGAAAGAGATGAAGGGCTGGAGGGGAGAGGTCGAGGGATGGAGGGATGTAGAAAGATGGAGGGGTGGAGGGGAGCGGAGGAAGAAAGATGTAGTGAGAAAGCGAGGGAGAGGAGAGGTGGGAGATGAAAGGAGAGATGAATGGGTGGAGAGATGTAGGAGAGAGGGAGAAGTGGAGACAGAGGGAGAGAGAGAGAGAGAGAGAGAGAGAGAGAGAGAGAGAGAGAGAGAGAGAGAGAGAGAGAGAGAGAGAGAGAGAGAGAGAGAGAGAGAGAGAGAGAGAGAGAGAGAGAGAGAGAGAAGAGAGAGAGAGAGAGAGAGAGAGAGAGAGAGAGGTCAGGCAGGGGGTCAGTGTGTTTGGCCAGAGTGTGACAGCTAGAGAAAAAACAAGCGTGCTCTTTCCTGTCTGCAGCAATTAGTCTCAGCTAACAGTGTTCCTCACTGCCTGTGATCTCTCACTGGTTGGACCATGCTCTTATAAAAAATTTTTTTTGACTCAAATCAATACATCACCTTTATTTGGACTTCATAGCACTTTGTACAAAATAATTTGTCACAATCTGTTTGACGAAAACCTCCGGGCCTAAGCCTTCAAAAGAGCAAGTGTGGGTTCTGTATAGACAACATGTACAGTGGGGAGAACAAGTATTTGATACACTGCCGATTTTGCAGGTTTTCCTACTTACAAAGCATGTAGAGGTCTGTAATTTTTATCATAGGTACACTTCAACTGTGAGAGACGGAATCTAAAACAAAAATCCAGAAAATCACATTGTATGATTTTTAAGTAATTAATTTGCATTTTATTGCATGACATAAGTATTTGATACATCAGAAAAGCAGAACTTAATATTTGGTACAGAAACCTTTGTTTGCAATTACAGAGATCATACGTTTCCTGTAGGTCTTGACCAGGTTTGCACACACTGCAGCAGGGATTTTGGCCCACTCCTCCATACAGACCTTCTCCAGATCCTTCAGGTTTCGGGGCTGTTGCTGGGCAATACGGACTTTCAGCTCCCTCTAAAATTTTTCTATTGGGTTCAGGTCAGGAGACTGGCTAGGCCACTCCAGGACCTTGAGATGCTTCTTACAGAGGCACTCCTTAGTTGCCCTGGCTGTGTGTTTTGGGTCGTTGTCATGCTGGAAGACCCAGCCACGACCCATCTTCAATGCTCTTACTGAGGGAAGGAGGTTGTTGGCCAAGATCTCGCGATACATGGCCCCATCCATCCTCCCCTCAATACGGTCCAGTCGTCCTGTCCCCTTTGCAGAAAAGCATCCCCAAAGAATGATGTTTCCACCTCCATGCTTCACGGTTGGGATGGTGTTCTTGGGGTTGTACACATCCTTCTTCTTCCTCCAAACACAGCGAGTGGAATTTAGACCAAAAAGCTTTATTTTTGTCTCATCAGACCACATGACCTTCTCCCATTCCTCCTCTGGATCATCCAGATGGTCATTGGCAAACTTCAGACGGGCCTGGACATGCGCTGGCTTGAGCAGGGGGACCTTGCGTGCACTGCAGAATTTTAATCCATGACGGCGTAGTGTGTTACTAATGGTTTTCTTTGAGACTGTGGTCCCAGCTCTCTTCAGGTCATTGACCAGGTCCTGCCATGTAGTTCTGGGCTGATCCCTCACCTTCCTCATGATCATTGATGCCCCACGAGTTGAGATCTTGCATGGAGCCCCAGACCGAGGGTGTTGGCCGTCATCTTGAACTTCTTCCATTTTCTAATAATTGCGCCAACAGTTGTTGCCTTCTCACCAAGCTGCTTGCCTATTGTCCTGTAGCCCATCCCAGCCTTGTGCAGGTCTACAATTTTATCCCTGATGTCCTTACACAGCTCTCTGGTCTTGGCCATTGTGGAGAGGTTGGAGTCTGTTTGATTGAGTGTGTGGACAGGTGTCTTTTATACAGTTAACGAGTTCAAACAGGTGCAGTTAATACAGGTAATGAGTGGAGAACAGGAGGGCTTCTTAAAGAAAAACTAACAGGTCTGTGAGAGCCGGAATTCTTACTGGTTGGTAGGTAGTCAAATACTTATGTCATGCAATAAAATGCAAATTAATTACTTAAAAATCATACAATGTGATTTTCTGGAGAATTTTTTTTTTTTCTGGATTTTCTGGATTTTTTCTCTCACAGTTGAAGTGTACCTATGATAAAAATTACAGACCTCTACATGCTTTGTAAGTAGGAAAACCTGCAAAATCGGCAGTGTATCAAATACTTGTTCTCCCCACTGTATATACAGCCAAGAGGACTGTGTAACTTAGTATCCACAATAAATTAGATACATGTACACTCTTAGAAAAGAAGGTGCTACCTAGATCCATAAAGGGTTCTTCAATTGTCCCCTAAGTGAATCCTCTGAAAATAACTATTTTTGGTTCCACATGGAACCCTTTTCACCACTAAAATGTTCTATCACTAAAGCCAGGTCTCATAGACTAGACATGGTAAAGTAAATCCGGGACACCAAAATTAATCAAATCAAATCAAATTTGATTTGTCACATGCGCCGAATACAACAGTGAAATGCTTACAAGCCCTTAACTAACAATGCAGTTTTAAGAAAAATAAGTGTTAAGTGAAAAATAGATATGTAAAAAATTGTAATAACAAATAACTAAAGAGCAGCAGTAAAATAACAGTAGCGAGGCTATATACAGGCGGTACTGGTACAGAGTCAATGTGCGGGGGCATAGGTTAGTCGAGGTAATTGAGGTAATATGTACATGTAGGTAGAGTTAAAGTGACTATGCATAGATAATCAACAGAGAGTAGCAGCAGCATAAAAGAGGGGGAACAATGCAAATTGTCCAGGTAGCCATTTGATTAGCTGTTCAGGAGCCTTATGGCTTGGGAGTAGAAGCTGTTAAGAATTAAGAATTAAGAATTAGTATGATATGCTACGTTTGGTATGGTTACATAAGACAGATGGTGTCACGGTTTCGGCCGAGGCTGCTCTTTCTCCTTGCTCGGGCAGGCTTCGGTAGTCGTCGTCCCCGGAGTACTAGCTGCCACCGTTGTATGTTTTCGATGTTTGTTTGGTTTTGTCTTCTTTGTACACCTGTTCCCTGTTAGGGTTAATTATGTACCCTATAAGTTTTCCATTTGTTAGTCATGTGTTGTGTGTAATTGTTCCGCCTGTCTGTTGGTGCTGTTCATTTTGCCTTTCGCTAGTTTGTAACCGTCGCACTGTTGTTTCGTGCGCAGTCGGTATTTTGGGTGTTTTACGCACTGTTGCGTAATCGTTCGCCTCCGGGTTTGTTTAGGCCCGTTTTGTTATTTTGTTGTCGTCAGTAAAGTCTGGTTAGACGAAGCTCCTGTGTCCTGCACTTGATTCCCACACCACATCCACATCAGATTCCTGACAGAATTACACACCTCGTTCATGGAGTCAGCAGGAGCAGCAGCAGCGCCTGAGTCGTTGGAGGAGCGCGTCCGCGGGCAGGACGATCGGATCCATCAACTCGGGACCGCCCTGCAGGACGTTATAAACACTTTACACCGATGGGAGACCAGAGGGGTACCCACACCTCCACCTACCTTACCACCACCGACGGTCAGTCCTCCCATCCAAGCTCCGGAACCCAGTGGGTTTCGGCTCTCGCTCCCGAGGGCGTATGACGGCACAGCTGCCGGGTGTCAGGGGTTCCTCCTGCAGGTGGAGCTCTACCTGGCCACCGTACACCCGGCGCCCTCGGGACACGAGAGCGTTTCCGCCCTCATCTCCTGTCTCACCGGCAAGGCGTTGGAGTGGGCCAACGCCGAATGGAGGGGGATAGACGCCGCCACCATCTCCTATGCGGAGTTCTCCCGCCGCTTCAGGGCCGTGTTCGACCATCCACCTGAGGGGAAAGTGGCGGGGGAGCGTCTATTCTACCTCCGACAGGGGAAGAGGAGCGCACAGGAGTTCGCCCTGGAATTCTGGACTCTAGCGGCAGATGCAGGGTGGAATGAACGGGCCCTCATCGACCACTTTCGATGTAGTCTACGGGAGGACGTCCGCCGTGAGTTGGCTTGCAGGGACACCAACCTCACGTTCGACCAGTTGGTGGACATGTCCATCCGTCTTGACACCCTGCTGGCCACCCGTGGACGTCCCGAGTGGGGGCCGTCCATTCCATCCTCCAGCACCTCCGAGCCGAGCCCTATGGAGCTCGGGGGTGCTGGCGCTAGAGAGAGGAGGAGAAGGAGTCCGAGGGGGGCCGTCCCCTGCACCAACTGTGGCCGTGGAGGGCACACTGCGGCCAGGTGCTGGGGAGGGTCTCCAGGAGGAGGGGACAACAGGCCACGCACTGGGGAGCCTTCCCAGGTGAGTAGACGCCCCACTTACCCAGAGCTCTCTGTTGTGCACTTCTGTATACCTGTAAATTTTCCACAGGTTGCACCTCATTCCCAGCATAAGGCGCTAGTAGATTCAGGCACAGCTGTGAATTTTGTTGATCGGAAATTTTGTTTAGAGTTAGGGATTCCCCTCCTTCCTGTTGACGCTCCATTTCCCGTTCATGCATTAGATAGCCGTCCGTTGGGATCGGGGTTGATTAGGGAGGTCACAGCACCACTTAGGATGTGTACGCAGGGGGGTCATGAGGAAACTATTCAGCTATATCTGATCGACTCTCCTGCGTATCCAGTGGTGCTGGGAATTCCCTGGTTGAGTACCCATAATCCTTCCATTTCGTGGCAACAGAGGGCTCTCAAGGAGTGGTCTGCCCAGTGTGAGGGGCGATGTCTGGGTGTTTCCGTGGGGGCGACCTCGGTGGAGAGTCCAAACCAGGTGCCCGCAATGCAATTCCCCCAGAATATGGGGATTTGGCACTTGTGTTCAGTAAATCGAGGGCGACGCAGTTGCCTCCTCACAGACAGGGGGATTGTGCGATAGACCTCCAGGCAGGAGCAGCGCTTCCGCGGAGCCACGTGTATCCTCTGTCTCAAGAGGAAAAGAGGGCTATGGAGACTTACATAGCCGAATCTCTGAGACAAGGATACATACGGCCCTCCACTTCCCCTGCGTCCTCGAGCTTCTTTTTTGTGAAGAAAAAGGATGGAGGGTTGCGCCCGTGCATTGATTACCGTAGTCTCAATCAGATCACTGTGAAATACAGTTATCCACTCCCTCTGATTGCGACTATGACGGAGTCATTGCACGGAGCGCGTTTCTTCACAAAACTGGATCTCAGGAGCGCATATAACTTGGTGCGCATTAGGGGGGGCGATGAATGGAAGACAGCATTTAGTACCACCTCGGGTCATTACGAGTATCTCGTCATGCCATACGGGTTGATGAATGCTCCCTCAGTCTTCCAATCCTTCGTGGATGAGATCTTCCGGGACATGCAGGGGCAAGGTGTGGTCGTGTACATTGATGACATTCTGGTGTACTCTTCTACCCGAGCCGAGCATGTAGCCCTGGTGCGCCGAGTGTAGAGGAGGCTGTTGGAGCACGACCTGTATGTCAAGGCAGAGAAATGTCTGTTTTTCCAGGAGTCGGTCTCCTTTTTGGGTTATCGGTTGTCCGCGTCAGGGGTGAAGATGGAGGTGGACCGTGTGTCAGCCGTGCGTAATTGGCAAACCCCAACCACTGTTAAAGAGGTGCAGCAGTTCTTGGGTTTTGCGAATTACTACCGGAGGTTTACCTGGGGTTTTGGACAGGTGGCAGCTCCCATAACGTCTCTTCTGAAGGGGGGTCCGGTGCGCTTGCAGTGGTCAGCTGAGGCGGACAGGGCTTTTGGGAGACTGAAGGGCCTGTTTACTTCGGCTCCGGTGCTGGCGCATCCGGATCCCGCCTTACCATTTCAGGTAGAGGTGGACGCGTCTGAGGCCGGTATAGGGGCCGTGCTGTCTCAAAGGTCCGGCACGCCACCTAAACTCCGCCCCTGTGCTTTTTACTCCAAAAAGCTCAGCCCGGCTGAGTGAAATTATGACGTAGGGGACAGGGAGCTGTTAGCCGTGGTACAGGCCCTAAAGGTGTGGAGGCATTGGCTTGAGGGGGCTCAACACCCTTTCCTCATTTTGACTGACCACCGTAACCTGGAGTACATCCGGGCAGCTAGGAGACTGAACCCTCGCCAGGCTTGGTGGAACATGTTTCTAGCCCGGTTCGTATTTAAAATCACGTACATCCCTGGGTCCCAGAACGGTAAGGCAGACGCCCTGTCCCGGCGGTATGACACAGAGGAGAGGTCCGTTGAGCCCACTCCCATACTACCGGAGTCTTGTCTGGTGGCACCGGTAGTGTGGGAGGTCGATGCTGAAATCGAGTGGGCGTTGCGTACCGACCCTAGCCCTCCACAGTGTCCTGTGGGTCGGACGTACGTTCCGCTCGAGGTTCGGGATCGACTTATTTATTGGGCTCACACGTCACCCTCCTCTGGACATCCAGGTATTGGCCGGACAGTGCACTGCCTTAGCGCTAAGTACTGGTGGCCAACGTTAGCCATGGATGTGAGGGTTTATGTCTCCTCCTGCTCGGTGTGCGCCCAGTGTAAGGCGCCCAGACACCTGCCCAGGGGGAAGTTACAACCCCTGCCCGTTCCACAACGACCCTGGTCTCACCTCTCGGTGGATTTTGTTACAGACCTTCCCCCCTCTCAGGGGAATACCACCATACTGGTCATTGTGGATCGGTTCTCTAAGGCCTTTCGTCTCCTCCCAATGCCGGGTCTTCCTACTGCCCTACAGACCGCTGAGGCACTATTCACCCACGTCTTCCGGCATTACGGGGTACCCGAGGATATAGTGTCTGATCGAGGTCCCCAGTTCACCTCCCGAGTCTGGAGAGCGTTCATGGAGCGCTTGGGGGTCTCGGTGAGCCTTACCTCGGGGTACCACCCGGAGAGCAATGGGCAGGTAGAACGAGTGAACCAGGATGTGGGTAGGTTTCTGAGGTCGTATTGCCAGGGCCGGCCGGAGGAGTGGGCGAGGTATATTCCCTGGGCAGAGATGGCCCAGAACTCTCTCCGCCACTCCTCCACCAACCTAACCCCTTTCCAATGTGTGTTAGGGTACCAGCCGGTTCTGGCACCATGGCATCAGAGCCAGATCGAGGCCCCTGCGGTGGATGAGTGGGTACGGCGCTCAGAGGAGACGTGGAACGCTGCACACGTCCATCTGCAGCGGGCCATCCGTCGACAAAAGGCGAGCGCCGATCTCCATCGCAGTGAGGGGCCGGTGTACGCACCTGGAGATCGAGTCTGGCTCTCGACCAGAAACCTACCCCTCCGCCTGCCCTGCCGGAAGTTGGGTCGGCGGTTTGTGGGGCCTTTTAAAGTCCTGAGGAGATTGAACGAGGTGTGTTACAGGTTACAACTGCCTAATGATTATCGCATTAACCCCTCGTTCCATGTGTCTTCTCAGGCCGGTGGTAGCTGGTCCACTCCAGGAAGGTGAGATAGGAGAGACTCCTCCGCCCCCACTGGACATCGAGGGGGCTCCGGCGTACACAGTTCGGTCCATCTTGGACTCGAGACGTCGGATGGGGGGTCTCCAATATCTCGTGGAGTGGGAGGGGTACGGCCCGGAGGAACGGTGCTGGGTGCCGAGGAGGGACATCTTAGAATCGTCTCTCCTGACAGAGTTCCACCGTGGTCACCCCACGCGCCCTGCTCCGCGTCCTCCTGGTCGTCCCTGAGGCCGGGGTCGGCGCACGGCTGGAGCCGCGCGTCAATGGGGGGGTACTGTCACGGTTTCGGCCGAGGCTGCTCTTTCTCCTTGCTCGGGCAGGCTTCGGCGGTCGTCGTCCCCGGAGTACTAGCTGCCACCGTTGTATGTTTTCGATGTTTGTTTGGTTTTGTCTTCTTTGTACACCTGTTCCCTGTTAGGGTTAATTATGTACCCTATAAGTTTTCCATTTGTTAGTCATGTGTTGTGTGTAATTGTTCCGCCTGTCTGTTGGTGCTGTTCATTTTGCCTTTCGCTAGTTTGTAACCGTCGCACTGTTGTTTCGTGCGCAGTCGGTATTTTGGGTGTTTTACGCACTGTTGCGTAATCGTTCGCCTCCGGGTTTGTTTAGGCCTGTTTTGTTATTTTGTTGTCGTCAGTAAAGTCTGGTTAGACGAAGCTTCTGTGTCCTGCACTTGATTCCCACACCACATCCACATCAGATTCCTGACAGATGGTTACTTAAGGCAAAAACGAAAATAGGGTGGTTAGTCTGGGTGGATGGATGGGCGTGTAACGCTGAACGTTATCTTATCATGTGGCCCCGTGTAGCTCAGTTGGTAGAGCATGGCGGTTGCAACGCCAGGGTTGTGGGTTTGATTCCCACGGTGGGCCAGTATGAAAAGTAAATGTATGCCCTCACTAACTTTAAGTCGCTCTGGATAAGAGCGTCTGCTAAATGACAAAAAAAGTATTATTATAAAAAAAACAAAAATAGCTAATTAGCAACTTTTCAACAACAGTACTTACTGCTTTTAGCTACTTTGTAACTATTTAGCATGTTAGTTGACCCTTCCCCTAACCCTAACCTTAACCCTTTAGCTAACCCTTCCCATAACCCTAACCCTTTTAGCTAAACCTTCCCCTAACCCTAACCTTAACCCTTTAACCTAACTCCTAAACATAACCCTAACCTTAACCCTAACCCCTAACCCTAACCCCTAGCCTAGCTAATGTTAGCCAGCTAATTCGTAACATATTGTACATTTTTCAAATTCATCACATATAATAGGAATTGTAATTCGTAACATATCATATGAAATTGGTGATGGACATCCACAAATTAATACATACCATAGGAAATGTAATATATCATTCGAAAAGGAGTGTCTCGGATTTCCGTACAGAATAATACGAAATGCTCTGAGACCAGGTTGATCAGTTGAGACCAGGTTTCACCACCCAAGGGTTCTACATGGAACCAAAAAGGGTTCTACTATAGGGACGAAACAAATAGCCCTTTTCCCTAAGAGTGTACTGAAGGCATATTACAATACATTTATGTATTTCAGAGGGGTTGTCTACAAATGTAACTCCAGCATCTTAACAGATTAGACACCTGGACTCCACATTGATTATGGATACATCCCCATGAAGATGTCTAGTGGCAGAGCCTTCCAGGCGATTCCAAACCAGCGGGAGCGGAAAATATTTTTGGTATCTTAGATTGTTCTGGCAATTCTCACATAGAAAGTTAATTGGGAGGAATGCTATTTTACAATTTTTTACATTTGTATCACAAACCATTTTTAAGAAAATCATGATGAAAGTGGCAATTTGTAGGCCCTTTTTAGACATATACATGCCTCCTGTAAGACCCTATGATCTGTGAACCGTTTATGATACAGACATCTTGGTGTCATTATACTCCGTACAGTGAGGGAAAAAAGTATTTGATCCCCTGCTGATTTTGTACGTTTGTCCACTGACAAAGAAATTATCAGTCTATAATTTTAATGGTAGGTTTATTTGAACAGTGAGAGACAGAATAACAACAACAAAATCCAGAAAAAAGCATGTCAAAAATGTTATAACTTGATTTGCATTTTAAAGAGGGAAATAAGTATTCAGCAATCAGAAAGATTTCTGGCTCCCAGGTGTCTTTTATACAGGTAACGAGATGAGATTAGGAGCCCACTCTTAAAGGGAGTGCTCCTAATCTCAGTTTGTTACCACAGAAGCAATCAATCAATCAGATTCCAAACTCTCCACCATGGCCAAGACCAAAGAGCTCTCCAGGGATGTCAGGGACAAGATTGTAGACCTACACAAGGCTGGAATGGGCTACAAGACCATCGCCAAGCAGCTTGGTGAGAAGGTGACAACAGTTGGTGCGATTATTTGCAAATGGAAGAAACACAAAATAACTGTCAATCTCCCTCGGCCTGGGGCTCCATGCAAGATCTCACCTCGTGGAGTTGCAATGATCATGAGAACGGTGAGGAATCAGCCCAGAACTACACGGGAGGATCTTGTCAATGATCTCAAGGCAGCTGGGACCATAGTCACCAAGAAAACAATTGGTAACACACTACGCCGTGAAGGACTGAAATCCTGCAGCGCCCACAAGGTCCCCCTGCTCAAGAAAGCACATACATGCCCGTCTGAAGTTTACCAATGCCAAAATCGAGCTCTTTGGCATCAACTCAACTCGCCGTGTTTGGAGGAGGAGGAATGCTGCCTATGACCCTAAGAACACCATCCCCACCGTCAAACATGGAGGTGGAAACATTATGCTTTTGGGGGTGTTTTTCTGCTAAGGGGACAGGACAACTTCACCACATCAAAGGGACGATGGACGGGGCCATGTACCGTCAAATCTTGGGTGAAAACCTCCTTCCCTCAGCCAGAGCATTGAAAATGGGTCGTGGATGGGTATTCCAGCATGACAATGACCCAAAACACACGGCCAAGGCAACAAAGGAGTGGCTCAAGAAGAAGCACATTAAGGTCCTGGAGGGGCCTAGTCAGTCTCCAGACCTTAATCCCATAGAAAATCTGTGGAGGGAGTTGAAGGTTCGAGTTGCCAAACGTCAGCCTCGAAACCTTTAATGACTTGGAGAAGATCTGCAAAGAGGAGTGGAACAAAATCCCTCCTGAGATGTGTGCAAACCTGGTGGCCAACTACGAGAAACGTCTGACCTCTGTGATTGCCACCAAGGGTTTTTCCACCAAGTACTAAGTAATGTTTTGCCGAGGGGTCAAATACTTATTTCCCTCATTAAAATGCAAATCAATTTATAAAAATTTTGACATGCGTTTTACTGGATTTTTTTGTTGTTATTCTGTCTCTCACTGTTCAAATAAACCTACCATTAAAATTATAGACTGATCATGTCGTTGTCAGTGGGCAAACGTACAAAATCAGCAGGGGATCAAATACTTTTTTCCCTCACTGTATGTATTGACTCTGAAGTAAAAATCTTCACATTCATTTATTCAACATAAAAAATATGAATATCTCAAAACTACTCTTTTTGATTTTGTTCATTTTAAGACATATTGATTGTAACAATATACTCTATAAATACATAACACTTACAGAGTGGGCTCTGAATGTGCAAACCTAAAGGAGGGTTGTGATTGGTTAATGACCTATAATGTCAATTTCTATGTATAAAATGGGTCATATCTTTAAAAGTACCTCAGCCCACTCTGAAAATTTGACGTGTTTGAAGACTATATTGTTACAAACAATATGTCTACAAATAAGCTAAATAAAAAAAAGGTTGTTTGAGAAATTAATATGAATATATTTAATGTTGAATAAATGAATGTGAAAATGTGTCTTTCAGAATCTAGACATACTCCATATTTGAGAAAACACTATAAGGAGTATAATGACACCAAAATGTTGTCATGTATGGTTCACAGATCATAGGGTGTTACAGGAGGCATGTACAGATCTAAAAAGGCCCTAAAATTGCCAATTTCATCATGATTTTCAACAACAACAAAAAAAGTCATATAAATGTAAAAAGCATGTTAAACATTCTTCCTCCCAATGAAGTTTCTATGTGAGAATTACCAGAACAATCTGAGATACTCAAAATATTTTCTGCTCCCGCTGGAGTGGATTTGCCCTTCGAGTTAGGATTAAGGGATTCATACTAAAAATCACCCCCATGGTTATAGTGTTGCTCAGTGTTGTCCAACACAGTGAAAATATGACGTCGCCAGCTACCTCAAGCTTGCATTCCATTCAAGGTGCATTACGATTGATGCTCCCTGATGACGGCTGTATGTCCTAATATTGACACTGTATGTAATGCCGAAAAGGGTGGGTTTTTGCCTTCAATTTCCATTGTCCTCCAATCATGGTTGAATATCCCCTAACCATCCTGTTGGCACGGACCGGTGTTGTGTCAAATCGTGTATCCATCCATAAGGGATCATAACACGGTGGGATCATGTCCTCAGTGACGACACATTGCGCCGTAACATCAATTTAAGAGAAAGCACATGATGGATCCCTCTCATAGGTAAGGGTCGGGGAAGGGGTCACAAATAATTAACACGAAATGGTTTTGAGTGAAAGCTCTCTCGTGAGAGACCAACACTGTCCCAGGGTGCATCTGAGGCCCCTTCCTTTGTTAGCAGCCGAGGTGGGGGAGGACTGGGAGAAGGGGGGAGGAGGGGGAAGAGAGGAGATGAGAGGAGAGGAGAGGGGGGAAGCCCCATCTGTCACAGAGCTGGCTGGGCCAGTACTTTTGTTGTTCAGGAGTGATGAGATAGATAGATGTGTGTGGTGTGTGTGTGTGGGTTTGTGTGTGTGTGTGTGTGTGTGTGTGTGCGTGTGTGTGAGGAGATAGATGGTAGTCATCACCATGAAGTAGGGACCAACCACTGGTTTAATCAAGCCAAGTGACCCAGTGTGACACACACAAATGCATCAGGGCCTCCTCCACAAACGTGCACACATGCACACACGAGAGCACACACACACAAACAGGTAGTGAAAATATGTATTATCTTTTTTTTTTTATGTATTGGTGGCATCATTATTTCCATAGGATCTCCCCCCCAAAAAACCACCAAACATTTCAACCCACCAGCAACATAAGAAAGAATGGAGGAGGCCCTGATGCAGAGGTAGAGAGGGATGAGCGAGGGAAGAGAGGAAGTGCCAGTGAAGGTATGAGAAGGTAGACCTAGGGTAGATGTTACTGGTGGTGGGGAGGAGGAGTAGGGGAAACATAGGGACACAACCTGTACAGATGTTCAGACTGACATCAAAGTACTGAAGCTGCTCTGAAGTAGTCTCTCTGAGGAAGAGCGACTGACAGGGAGCCAGAGAGGTAGGCTACAGTAGCTACAGAGTGTAGCTAATACACCTAATCAGAAAGCCACTTGTTCAAATGAAATTAAGTCGAATTGTATTGGTCACATACACATATTTAGCAGATGTTATTGCGGGTGTAGCGAAATGCTTGTGTTCCTAGCTCCAACAGTGCTCCAACAGTGAGGTGCATTAGTAGTAAAGTAGTAAAGGCAAGACGAGATTTAGAATAGGTTTCGTCAGCAATTCCCTTTGCTGGTCACTATTCTATTATATAGTTGGTTTGTCAATGTTAATCAATTTTGTGAATATTTACAAATATGCTTGGAAAATACTAGGAGGCTACTGCGCTGATTCACCCAATACTATCCTGTCACTTCGACCTGAATTAAATGAAGGGATTCGTTTATCTGGCCCGGGTTACCGCTGTGGAAGGAGTTTAAATCGGGTGAAAAGTGATTACATTCGTTTTGTAAGCGGGCTGCCTCCCGGCGTGAGCCAGGTGCCATGCTCTGGCCGAGCGTGAAGTCGGCTCAAAACAAAAGTGGTGTGATGAGTAGGATTCTGTGTTTTCACATAAACGCTTTATATGCCTTCAAAGAGAAAAAAAATTGAAAATTCAAAAATGTATTTGATGGAAAAGAGATGTTGTATGTGTTTGGACGATGCACAATGCTGCCTTGTTGCCAACATGACCGAGCAGCGCAAACGCAGATGACTGTTTGAGTTGAGACGGGCGCTCCTCCCTCCCCGCTTTCGCCCGGTGAAGTGACGGGCCATTACCGGATCAACCCGGGCCAGAGTAATAGAGCTCCCTCAATGACCACCAGCCCCTGCGTTGAGCGCACTGTGCGCATGCGTAGTCCTACAGATCCGACGTTGGCGTCAGTCAGCACTAAAATGCTATCCCGTTAGAATACCCCGTCAACGGGTTGTGCCAAAGCTGTGCTCACCGTGCCTCGCTTCCTCTCCACAATACGAACACGGACGAAAAGAACACCATGTTATCCAGATTTAAAGACGCTACATTTCAGCAGTGAAAAGAGGAGGGCGAGACGGAGGAGAGTGAATTAACAAAATAGGCTAGAAAGGGACACAGAGAAGAGAGAATCCCACCGACCATCTGCGTGAGGCGAGAGAGAGGAGAAGGAGGCCAACCCGAGAGCAGCAGCCGACTGCGCTGTGGAATAACCTACGGTTTCCGTTGATTTGAAACCAGAATTTTGAAATTTATTTATTATTCTGCGAGACATTTTACTAAATTCCCACAAAATGTCATCTTCTGGCAAAGACAACAGCGCACACTATATGAACTATGTGGGACCTTATCGTTTGGAAAAGACCCTCGGCAAAGGACAGACAGGTTAGTCCTTGTCTCTTGTCTAACCGTGGATGATGTGTATCCTATCGCTCCCGATTGCTGGCTGCCAATGAAAGCACTGGTTGTCTTTTATGGGTTATGCTGACATGGGCTAGGCCATATGGGCTACTCTGTAGGTTATTGTGGGTCGGATGAATTTAATTTAGGGTGCATCACTGACGTCCGGGCTGGTTGCTTCTAGTTCCCACGTATTGCTTTTGACTCACTGCATCAATCGGGGTTGAGAGCTTTCAGTCAGTGGGACTGTGCACTTGAATGTCTGTTGTGGATTATCCAAAAATTATACTTCCTAATAAAAGGAAATAAACTGGTCCGCCCTACAGCCTAGTCAGCTGGCTACAGTAGGGCTACATGTAGTCCACACGGTTTACGTGTGATTATTGAAATATAATAATAATGTCCCTTTAATCCTCATTGCCAGACAACGGGAAGATGGTATCCCAATGTTGCATGTTGTGGGTTTGTTACATTGTAGCGTGTCGCTTTCTTTGAACATGCACACATTTGTCGGTTACAATGTTGCATTGGGGAAACCTGCGCTGATCTCTGCAAAATTAGATAGGGCAAGCTACTGCACTGCACAAGGCTGCTCTACCAGCGGTATAGTTTCTCTGTCCGTCCCTGCAATGACAAGCACTAGCACCTGTCCGTGCAATTGCTGCTGCAATTACAAAGACTTTTAATCCCAAACTACACGCATGTGGTGAATTTTATTTTATTAACGAAAGATTGACATAGTCTAGTGATTTCCTGATACCCTATTTGTATCCAGCTAAAGCAGTTTGATTAAAATAAATAGCCTATGTGGGATGCATAGCATCCCCAAAACCACTAGGTGATGATGTGGGTACCACTGTCATGTGGGCACCACTGTCATAGGCTATAGGCTACTTTTTTGAAGGGTCTAATGAGAAAACAAGCTGTGTGCCATCATCTCTGATTCTCTTCTGGGTGCGCAATATCAAGTGTGCCTATAGTGTGGTCTCAATCAAATGATCCATAGCCTATAGGAGCACAGAGCAAAGTTATAATTCTAAGATGGCTGCTGGGATGGTGTAAATAAAACAAGGCTTCATTACACACCGCAATGGATATTCCAACCCTGAGCTCTTGCTGATCAAAGCAATTGTTTTGTGCTGCCTAACCAATGCTGTGCTGTGTAGGCCTACAGTGGCAGTTCAGAAGGAGAGTCAAATAATTCTTTCTAAAATATTTTTTGATTAGGTCTAGTCCAAAAAAATCATTATCTTGCGTGCAGACTAGCTTATAGCCTATGTTCTGTTTAGTTTGAGAAGGAGAGCAGGAAGATGAGTAGGAGGACTGGAGGTCAACTTTGATAGCTTGCTACTACTATAATTGATTTTTAATAAAAACAATATGTATGTTGCCCATGTTGCATTTATCAGGGTTATTGACCTCACAATAAGCCAGATTCGAGTAACTTACATTGTGGTGCTCAAACTTGAAGCAGCAGTCAAGGCAAAATCAATTTGAAATGGACAGCTCATGTTGCTGAAAGTAGGCAAATTCGAGAAGGCATAATTCATTTAAACCGTCTTCATTTTAATTAGACTTTACTAACAACAAGAGAGCCTATTTCTTCCTATTTATGAAATAAGAGGTAGGCCTTCCTGTTTCACAGATGAAATTAGGCTGTAGGCTGCTATATACATAGATTTGTCGGCCAATTCCTCCACCCACCATGCACTCTTTAAATAGCCTACCTCCGTGTCAGTGAAGGGCTGTTAAGTTAAAACCAGGACTTGAATTGAGGGTGTATGAGAGGGTATGCCATATGACTACCTTTTATTAATGAAAATTGTGAAAAGCACAGGCCTACCTATTGTTAGCTTAAGGGTTTTAAGAAAATATAACAGATCCGATTAGATAAAGTGATCTATAACAGCGCTTTGTTCCGCGATGCTTTATGCTAGAAACAAGCTGTAAAATACCCTGGAAAGACATGACTCTGTTGCATATGGGGATATCATTGTTTCATTTCTTTGATATTCATAAGCTGAGCTACAACCTTCTACAGCCGAGGAGACAAAACATATTTTAATTCTGTCACTATCAATTGATTAACCTATTCACTTTCTGTACAACAAAATATGTTTAAACCCAGACAGCCTTTAAGGAAACACTTCTTGAAGAAGAGTAGCCAGCAGTTAAAGCTTACATTTTTCTGCATCTGTAGGCCTACTGTCTGGGGTGGAAAAATAGGCCTATCCTTTGAAAGTGCCATGCTCAGAATCCTAATGACATCTCAGATTTAATTATTTGTAAACAGGGACTGTTTCGTTGCAAACAAGACACTGATTTGGCATTGGAGAAATATGATAAGATGAACACATAGGCCTATCTCTCTGTCCATTCTTAGCCTGTCATTTTGGTAATTTGTGAAGTATTCAAAAAGATTCTGCTAATATGTGAAATGACGTAGAACTGCGTTCATCAATATAGAACTCACGCATTAGGGTGTACATACATACAGTAGCCTACTGTAACACACACACACTGTAATTCACACTCCAAAGTCACTGCTGTTTACAGTGCTATGGATGAGAGAGAGGGGCACAGTCCTATATGACCATGCAGGTTAGCGAGGTCACACAGCAGTTGGAACCCGTACTCTGGTCTCATTACCATATTTATGTGAAGGCTTTACATGCAATGAGTTACATAGTAAGTAGAGAACTATGCTAATGACTTACTGTGTAACTCTACTAGTCATTTTCCACATTACTGGAGGGGACAAAACAAGTCCGGGAACTTAGTTCATATTCACCGGAATCCTTGGTTTGTATTAGCATTGGCTCTTGCAATGATTGCATTTGATGAGCTGCTAGTGGCATTAGATCATTCCATTCCCATATGAACGCATCCATTCGGGTCACCTTCTGTACCTGTGTCCTTGTATACCATAGGTGCTTATTGGTGCTCAGGGTGCCAGGTAGCCTAACGATTAGAGAGTTGGGCTAGTAACCGAAATAATTGCTGGTTTGAATACCTGAGCTGACAAGGTGAAAACTCTGTCGATGTACCCTTGAGCAAGGCACTCAACTCTAATTTGCTCCGGGGGCACTGTACTACTATGGCTGACCCAGTCAAACAACACAAACTTCACCTATCCAGTGTATGTGACAATACTTTTTTTTTTTTTTATCCCCTACAACCACCTCCACCCCCTCTCATCTAGTCCTCTCTCCCCACCACCCTGCTCTCTAGCCTGGGTAAGCGACGTCCCAGCTTTCCTTAGCAGTCCAACATCTACAATCTCCACTACCAACCCCACCCCTCTTAGCCATTCTTTTCTCCCCACCACCCTGTTCTTTGGGTAAAAGGCATGCCACGTGTGTGGAGCTTGTGTCGTCTGTTCCCCCCTTGTCCCCCCAGGGCTCCAGTGTCCACTCCAACTATGACTCTGCGTCCTGAAATGAATCTAAAGTGGAGCTGGGCCGCAAGCAGGAATGCAGCTGAATGACTCTCTGTGTATGTATGTGTGTCTGACTGTGCGCACGTCTTGACATGAGACGTGACAGAAAGAGAGAGTGCGTGTGTATATATTTATACCATTGACAATGTGTGTTATTATTTCTTATTTTGCGTGCGAGCGAGCGAGCGAGTGTGTGTTGTGCTGGCTCCAGCAGGACTGTGAGGCTGACTGAGATTGTTGATGGCTGTTATTATGAATAGACTTCCCCGGTGCTGCATCTGCAGAGAGAGGACAGAGAAGCCCATATGTCATCACACTCCCACACCAGGAGCTTAGGCAGGGGGAGAGACGTGCAATTGTGCGTGCTTGTGTGTGTGTGTGTGTGTGTTTGAGTGCGAGCGTATCACACACAGAGCTTATGTGGAAACCCAAGGAGCCTTGAGTGTCACGGTTTCGGCCGAGGCTGCTTCTCCTCCTTGTTCGGGCAGGCTTCGGCGGTCGTCGTCTCCGGAGTACTAGCTGCCACCGTTCTATGTTTCGATGTTCGTTTGGTTTGGTCTGTTTGTACACCTGTTCTTTGTTAGTGTTGATTATGTGCCCTATAAATTCTCTTAGGTTTTGTCATGTGTTGTGTGTAATTGTTTCGTGTCAGCTAGGCGTCAGTTTGTTCTCTCTCGTTCTGTTTTGTTTTGAGAGAGTGTCCGCACTGTGTGCGCAGTTTGGGTTACGCACTGTTTTCTGTGTGCGTAATTTTTCGCTTGCCCTCCGGCTGGGATTTTGCCGTGAGTCTTTTGTATTGTTTGATCCTCACTAAAGACTGTTGAAGAGCCTCTGTTGTCCTGCGCTTGATTTCTGCACCACATCTACGCTCAGCCCTTGACAGAATTACACACCATCATGGAATCAGCAGGAGCCGCCTCATCTGTCGAGGCAATCGAGGAGCGCCGTCGCGGACAGGATCAAAAGATCAGCTGGATTGGGAACTCTCTCGAGGGGGTGGTGGAGACCCTCCGTAGATGGGAGACCGGCGGGGCTCCCACGCATCCACTCATCGCACCATCGCCATCAGCCAGTCCGCCTGTTCAACTTCCGGAACCCAGTGGGATTCGGCTCTCGCTCCCGAGGGCGTATGATGGCACCGCTGCCGGGTGTCAGGGTTTCCTTCTACAAGTCAAACTTTACCTAGCCACTGTACACCCGGTGCCCTCGGGATACGAGAGCGTTTCCGCCCTCATCTCCTGTCTCACCGGCAAGGCGTTGGAATGGGCCAACGCCGAATGGAGGAGGATAGACGCCGCTACTATCACATATGCGGAATTCTCCCGCCGCTTCCGGACTGTGTTCGACCATCCACCAGAGGGGAAAGCGGCGGGGGAGCGTCTGTTCTACCTTCGGCAGGGGATGAGGAGTGCCCAAGATTTTGCACTGGAGTTCCGGACTCTAGCGGCTGATGCAGGGTGGAATGAGCGGGCCCTCATAGACCACTTTCGCTGCAGCCTCAGGGAGGACGTCCGTAGAGAGTTGGCCTGCAGGGACACCACTCTCACCTTTGACCAACTGGTGGACATGGCAATTCGCCTAGACACCCTGCTGGCCACCCGCGGACGCCCTGGGGGGGGTCGCCCATTCCACCCTCCAGCACCTCCGAGTCGAGTCCCATGGAGCTCGGGGGGGCTGGCGCTAGAGAACGGAGGAGAGGGAGTTCGAGGGGGGCCGTCTCCTGCACCAACTGTGGCCGTGGAGGACACACTGCGGCCAGGTGCTGGGGAGGGTCTCCTGAGGGACGAGACGGCAGGCCACGCGCTGGGGAGTCCTTCCCGGTGAGTAGGCGCCCCACTTACCCAAAGCTCTCTGTCGTGCACATAACCATACCTGTTTGTTTTTTACAGGTTGCACCTCGTTCCCAGCATAAGGCGCTAGTAGATTCAGGCGCGGCTGGGAATTTTGTAGATCGTAAGTTTTGTAAAGAGTTAGGGATTCCTCTCCTTCCTGTTAAAGATCCCTTCCCTGTACATGCCCTAGATAGCCGTCCGTTGGGATCGGGGTTGATTAGGGAGGTCACAGCGCCACTTAGGATGGAGACGCAGGGGGGTCATGAGGAGACGATTCAGCTATATCTGATTGACTCTCCTGCGTATCCGGTGGTGCTGGGGCTTCCCTGGTTGATTACTCATGATCCCACTATTTCGTGGCGAGAGAGGGCTCTTAAGGGGTGGTCTGCCCAGTGTGTGGGGCGATGTCTGGGTGTTTCCGTGGGGGCGACCTCGGTGGAGAGTCCAAACCAAGTGCCCGCATTGCACATTCCCCCCGAGTATGAGGATCTGGTAGTCGTGTTTAGCAAGGCGAGGGCGGCGCGATTGCCACCTAATAGACAGGGGGATTGTGCGATAGATCTCCAGGCAGGAGCTGCGCTCCCGCGGAGCCATGTGTATCCGTTGTCGCAAGAGGAGAAGAGAGCTATGGAGACATACATAGCTGAGTCTCTGAGACAGGGATACATACGGCCCTCCACTTCCCCTGCGTCCTCGAGCTTCTTTTTTGTGAAGAAGAAAGATGGAGGTTTGCGCCCGT
Source organism: Coregonus lavaretus (assembly GCF_964263955.1). Lineage (NCBI taxonomy): Eukaryota > Metazoa > Chordata > Actinopteri > Salmoniformes > Salmonidae > Coregonus > Coregonus lavaretus. The sequence continues at coordinate 21,040,529 of NC_139991.1, read as the reverse complement.
GTATTGATTACCGTGGTCTCAATCAGATTACTGTAAAATACAGTAATCCACTCCCTCTAATTGCGACTATGACGGAGTCATTACACGGGGCAAGGTTCTTCACAAAATTGGACCTCAGGAGCGCCTACAACTTGGTGCGCATTAGGGAGGGCGATGAATGGAAGACAGCATTTAGTACCACCTCGGGTCATTACGAGTATCTCGTCATGCCATACGGTTTAATGAATGCTCCGTCAGTCTTCCAATCGTTTGTGGATGAGATTTTCCGGGACATGCAGGGACAGGGGGTGGTCGTGTATATAGACGATATTCTGGTGTACAGTTCTACCCGAGCCGAGCATGTAGCCCTGGTGCGCCGAGTATTGAGGAGACTGTTGGAGCACGACCTGTATGTCAAGGCAGAGAAATGTCTGTTTTTCCAGGAGTCGGTCTCCTTTTTGGGATATCAGTTGTCTGCGTCAGGGGTGAAGATGGAGGTTGACCGTGTGTCAGCCGTGCGTAATTGGCAAACCCCAACCACAGTTAAAGAGGTGCAGCAGTTCTTGGGCTTTGCGAATTACTACCGGAGGTTTATCCGGGGTTTTGGACAGGTGGCAGCTCCCATCACGTCCCTTCTGAAGGGGGGTCCGGTGCGCTTGCGGTGGTCAGTTGAAGCGGACAGGGCTTTTGGGAGACTGAAGGACCTGTTTACTTCGGCGCCGGTGCTGGCGCACCCGGATCCCGCTTTACCATTCCAAGTGGAGGTGGACGCGTCAGAAGCCGGTATCGGAGCCATTCTCTCGCAACAGTCCGGCACGCCACCTACACTCCGCCCCTGTGCCTTTTACTCGAAAAAGCTCAGTCCGGCGGAGCGAAATTATGACGTAGGGGACAGGGAGCTGTTAGCCGTGGTACAGGCCCTAAAGGTGTGGAGGCATTGGCTTGAGGGGGCTCAACACCCTTTTCTCATTTTGACTGACCACCGTAATCTGGAATACATTCGGGCAGCTAGGAGACTAAATCCTCGCCAGGCGCGGTGGACTATGTTTCTAGCCAGGTTCGTGTTTAAGATCACTTACATTCCTGGGTCCCAGAACGGAAAGGCAGACGCCCTGTCTCGGCGGTATGACACAGAGGAGAGGTCCGTTGAGCCCACTCCCATACTACCGAAGTCTTGTTTGGTGGAACCGGTGGTGTGGGAGGTCGATGCTGAAATCTAGCGGGCGTTACATACCGACCCTAGTCCTCCCCAGTGTCCGGTGGGTCGGACGTACGTTCCGCTCGAGGTTCGGGATCGACTCATTTATTGGGCTCACACGTCACCCTCCTCTGGCCATCCAGGTATTGGTCGGACAGTGCACTGCCTTAGCACAAAGTACTGGTGGCCAACGTTAGCCAGGGATGTGAGGGTTTATGTTTCCTCCTGCTCGGTGTGTGCCCAGTGTAAGGCGCCCAGACATTTGCCCAGGGGTAAGTTACAACCCCTGCCCGTTCCACAACGACCCTGGTCGCACCTCTCGGTGGATTTTGTTACAGACCTTCCCCCCTCACAGGGGAATACCACCATTCTGGTCGTTGTGGACCGGTTCTCGAAGGCCTGTCGTCTCCTTCCCATGCCGGGTCTCCCTACTGCCCTACAGACCGCTGAGGCACTATTCACCAACGTCTTCCGGCATTACGGGGTACCCAAGGATATAGTGTCTGATCGAGGCCCCCAATTTACCTCCAGAGTCTGGAGAGCTTTCATGGAGCACTTGGGGGTTTCGGTTAGCCTTACCTCGGGGTACCACCCGGAGAGCAATGGGCAGGTCGAACGTGTGAACCAGGATGTGGGTAGGTATCTGAGGTCATATTGCCAGGGCCGGCCGGAGGAGTGGGCGAGGTATGTTCCCTGGGCCGAGATGGCACAGAACTCTCTCCGCCACTCCTCCACCAAACTAACTCCGTTCCAGTGTGTTTTAGGATACCAGCCGGCTCTGGCACCTTGGCATCAGAGCCAGATCGAGGCCCCTGCGGTGGATGAGTGGGTGCGGCGCTCGGAGGAGATGTGGAACGCTGCTCACGTCCATCTGCAGCGGGCCATCCGTCAACAGAAGACGAGCGCCGATCTCCACCGCAGTGAGGGACCGGTGTACGCACCGGGAGATCGGGTCTGGCTCTCGACCAGAAACCTGCCCCTCCGCCTGCCCTGCCGGAAGCTGGGTCGGCGGTTTGTGGGGCCTTTTAAAGTCCTGAGGAGGTTGAACGAGGTGTGTTACAGGTTACAATTGCCTTTTGATTACAAGAATATTACCCCCTCGTTCCATGTGTCTGTCCTCAGGCCGGTGGTAGCTGGTCCACTCCAGGACTTTGAGATAGAGGAGACTCCTCCGCCCCCGCTGGTCATCGAGGGGGCTCCGGCGTACACTGTTCGGTCCATCCTGGATTCGAGACGCCGGATGGGGGGGCTCCAATATCTCGTGGAGTGGGAGGGGTACGGCCCGGAGGAGTGGTGCTGGGTTCCGAGGAGGGACATCTTAGACCCGTCTCTTCTGACCGAGTTCCATCGTGGTCATCCTACGCGCCCTGCTCCGCGTCCGCCTGGTCGTCCTCGAGGCCGGGGTCGGCGCACGGCTGGAGCCGCGCGTCAAGGGGGGGGTACTGTCACGGTTTCGGCCGAGGTTGCTTCTCCTCCTTGTTCGGGCAGGCTTCGGCGGTCGTCGTCTCCGGAGTACTAGCTGCCACCGTTCTATGTTTCGATGTTCGTTTGGTTTGGTCTGTTTGTACACCTGTGCTTTGTTAGTGTTGATTATGTGCCCTATAAGTTATCTTAGGTTTTGTCATGTGTTGTGTGTAATTGTTTCGTGTCAGCTAGGCGTCAGTTTGTTCTCTCTCGTTCTGTTTTGTTTTGAGAGAGTGTCCGCACTGTGTGCGCAGTTTGGGTTACGCACTGTTTTCTGTGTGCGTAATTCTTCGCTTGCCCTCCGGCTGGGATTTTGCCGTGAGTCTGTTGTATTGTTTATCCTCACTAAAGACTGTTGAAGAGCCTCTGTTGTCCTGCACTTGATTTCTGCACCACATCTACGCTCAGCCCTTGACATTGAGATAAAGTCTTCTAGCCTAATTCCATTTTCTACCTCAAAAGAGAAACCCAGCATCTCTCCTACCCTCCTATAAGATTATATTGGTATTGAGATCATCTAATAGGTGACTATATCATTGTTCAATATTCACACAATGGTTTCTTAAAGCAAGGACTCAATCTAAGGTTGTAATGCATTCAAATATAAATCAATGGGAAACAATAACTTATTTGTTTATTGTGGTGCTCCTAAATTAGTGTTTGGCAACATTGAATGGTTAATATGAATGGCAGGTTTTGGATGGGATTGTTGTGTGATTTTTCTGCAGGGGACAAACTGGAGGCGTTTTGCCAGGAAGAGCTGTCTTGCTGGGCAGACTCAGAACAATTAGTCTGTGTGTTTTCATCTGTAAGAGTTGGAGCCCCCTTTAACGCAGGCTTTCCAGCCTCATATTTGGTCCTCATTTGCTAAGTGTCCAGCAGTGTGTGTGTGTCTGTCTCTCTCTCTGTGTGTGTGTGTGTGTGTGTGTGTGTGTGTGTGTGTGTGTCGGGCAGCAGCAGTGGGGATGGTTGTCATGGTTTCATCTCTCCTCTGACAATGGCCATGCTTTCCATCCTGGAGATCACAGCAAGACTGCAGCCGCCAAGCTTTCTATATCCTCCTCTCCTCCCATCCTCTCCCCCTCTCTCCTTCTCTCCCACCCACCCTTACCCCCTCTCTCTTTCATTTGCTTGCCATTGCTCCCCTCTTCCACACTCCATCACTACCCCGTCTCTCTTCTCTCCATGGCCTACTTCCATACTCCCCTCCCCTCTTTCCTCTCTAGCTTCTACAGTGTTTCCCTCAGAAGCTAAGTGATCTCTGGTGGATGTATTGGCCATCTCCAGTTGTGTTGTGGGAAGTAACAATGAGACATTGGCTTCTCCTGTATATGAGGGCATCATGAAGTGTCTATGGAGAGGTTGGTTTTGGACGCGGAATTCTGCCATCGCGGAATTCTGGAGGGACTGCCTTTTGGCAAGGACAGGGTTAATAAAATAAATGATTGGTTTTGTACTTCTCTCTCAGTCAAGGGGGCTGGTTTCCACGGTAACCTGGGGAATGCTCTCCCTCTCCTTGTTGGATGGTTGGAGACACTGTATGTGCCATAGGTATCTCTCTCTCTCTCTCTCTCTCTCTCTCTGCCTCTGTGTATCTCTTTTTCTCTCTCTCTGCGGCCCCTGCCTTTCTCTCAACTCTGCCTGAGGGGCTTGCCTGAGCTATGTGACCCTGATTTAGCCCACTACAGTAAAAGGTTACACAGAATCTCCCCCAACACACACACACACTCCTCTCAGACAGGCAGGCAGGGTAAGTCCTATTTCTGAATTCCAGTCTTTTCAATGGATCATTCATTTTGGTGCAGGCTGATGATTAGATCTCACTAAGCTGCAATGCTCTGGTAAGTTTATTGTTATATAATGGTAATGAACCAGATACGTTTAGGTTTATGAATCAATTTGTGGTGTGTTTGTGTCTGTGTGTGTGCATTTATGTGTGTGTGCGTATATGTGTGTGTGCGTGTGTGTGTGTCATTACCAGTCCTTGTCGACAGAGGATTATTATAGAGGTTGTTGTTAGAAGTGCAAAAATTAATGATGCAAGAAAAAACTTCTCTCAACACATGAGAAATCTTTGATATCTTGGGAACGGAAAAGAACAAAGGGTGTTTATCATCTCTTCAGCAAGACGGAGAGATGTTTTTAGTTTGATTCAATTATTTCTCCCCCCTACACACACACACACACACACACACACACACACACACACACACACACACACACACACACACACGGTTCCATGGCTATCCTCAGCTAGCACAATCATTGCAGTCTGGTCTGGGTTTTCAGTCTCATGCCCCTGGCATTCCCTCATTAACAAGCTGCCCTAGGTGCTACTTAACACACGCTCCCTGAAATATTCACACTGCTGCTTCGGGTAGTGTGAAGGTGTGTGTTGCCTCTAACCCTCTACGGTAGTGTTCTTCACTCCTGGTCCTAGATGGCTGCACGGTGTGCAGGCTTTCATAATCCAGCGCTAACACACCTGCTTTATCTAATCTTGGGCTTGATGATGTGTTTATTTTATTTGTCACATGCGCCGAATACAACAGGTGTGTCAGGAGCTGATGTGGATGTGGTGTAGGAGTCAGGCGCAGGACACAGAGGCTAAGTCCAACAGACTTTACTTGTCATAAAGTGACAAAATACAAAATACGGGCCTCGAACAAACAGAGGCGAGCGATTACGCAAACTGTGCGTAAAAACACCAAAACAAATAAACAGAGCAGAAACTCGCAGCTCCTACGGACAGGCGGACAATAACACACAACACAAGACTAACCAAACGAGAAACTTATAGGAGACATAATTAACCAAACAGGAAACAGGTGTACACAATCAGACAAAACCAAACAGACATCGAAAACATCAAACGGTGATAGCTAGTACTCCGGGGACGACGACCGCCGAAGCCTGCCCGAACAAGGAGGAGGAGCAGCCTCGGCCGAAACCGTGACAAGGTGTAGACCTTACCGTGAAAGGCTTACTGTCACGATCGTCAGGGAGAGACCAATGCGCAGCGTTGAAGGTGAACATATTTATATTTATTTAATGATCACACGATCAAAACAACAAACGAAAACGTGACGTCTACGGTTTAAACACAAACCAACACGAACAAGAAACCACCAACACAAAGTGAAAGACAGACAGTTAAATATGGCTCCCAATCAGAGACAACCAGCTGACACTCGTTGCCTCTGATTGGGAGTCACTCAGGCCAACATAGAAATACACACATAGAATTACACACCCTAGCTCAACATAACAGTGTCCCCAGAGCCAGGGCGTGACAGTACCCCCCCCTAAAGGCGCGGACTCCGACCGCGCCAACTAAATACCACAGGGGAGGGACCGGGTGGGCACTCCGCCTTGGCGGCGGCTCCGGGCCTGATCCCCACTCCCTCTCCAACCCCCCAAAGTACCCCTGGTCCGGTCTGGCCCCGCTGGCTGGAGCTGGACTGCACACTGATGGAGCGGATTGCTCTAGCTCCGGCGTAATGCATCTGACCGGTGCCGGACCAGGCACCAGTGGAACAGGCACGGGCCGTGCCGGACCGACGACGCACACCACTGGCTTGGTGTGGGGAGCAGGCGCGGGCCGGACCGGGCTGACGAAGTGCACCACTGACTTGGTGCGGGGAGCTTGGATGGGCCGGACTGGGCTGGCGACGCGCACCACAGACTTGGTGCGGAGAGCAGGAACGGGCCGGACAGGGCTGACGAAACGCACCACAGACTTGGTGCGGGGAGCAGGAATGGGCCGGACTGGGCTGGCGACGCGCACCACAGACTTGGTGCGGAGAGCAGGAACGGGCCGGACAGGGCTGACGAAACGCACCACAGACTTGGTGCGGGGAGCAGGAATGGGCCGGACTGGGCTGGCGACGCGCACCACAGACTTGGTGCGGAGAGCAGGAACGGGCCGGACAGGGCTGACGAAACGCACCACAGACTTGGTGCGGGGAGCAGGAATGGACCAGACCGTACTGGGGACACACACCACTGGCCCTACACCGGGATCTGGAACGGGCCGGACCGGACTGGCAACACACGCCAGTACCTCTCGCCGTGCCTCTACATCTTCCACCTCCTCTTCGGCCAGTGGCCCCCGTAACCTGGCGGCCTCCTCTGCCAACCCGCTGGACCGCTCTATCGCGGCCTCCTGCTGCCCCGACGTCGTGAGCCCCCCCCTAAAAAATGTCTGTGGGTCTCTCCACCCCGTGGGCCAGGCCTCGATAATTCTCGCCCAACTCTCGCTCTTCTGCTTCCAATCTCCGCCATTCAGCTCCTCATTCGGCTTGACCCAGTCGAAGCTCTGCCTCCACTGTTGCCAAGTCCACCCACTCTGCTCCTCACTAGGCTGCTTGGTCCAGTTCTGGTGGTTTCTTCTGTCACGATCGTCAGGGAGAGACCAATGCGCAGCGTTGAAGGTGAACATATTTATATTTATTTAATGATCACACGATCAAAACAACAAACGAAAACGTGACGTCTACGGTTTAAACACAAACCAACACGAACAAGAAACCACCAACACAAAGTGAAAGACAGACAGTTAAATATGGCTCCCAATCAGAGACAACCAGCTGACACTCGTTGCCTCTGATTGGGAGTCACTCAGGCCAACATAGAAATACACACATAGAATTACACACCCTAGCTCAACATAACAGTGTCCCCAGAGCCAGGGCGTGACACTTACTTACAAGTCCTTAACCAACAATGCAGTTCAAGACATAGAGTTAAGAAAATATTTACTAAATAAGCTAATGTAAAAACAAAAAGATAACACACGAAAATTACATAACAATAACGAGGCTATATACAGGGGGTACCGGTACCGAGGTTAGTCGAGGTAATTTGTAAAGTGACTATGCATAGATAATAAACAGCGAATAGCAGCAGTGAAAAAACGAAATGTAAATAGTCCCTGTGGCCATTTGATTAATTGTTCAGAAGTCTTATGGCTTGGGGGTAGAACCTGTTAAGGAGCCTTTTGGTCCTAGACGTGCTCCGGTACCACTTGCCGTGCGGTAGCAGAGAGAACAGTCTATGACTTGGGTGACTGGAGTCTTTGACCATTTTTTGGGCCTTCCTCTGACACCGCCTAGTATATAGGTCCTGGATGTCAGGAAGCTTGGCCCCGGTGATATACTGGGCCGTATGCATACCTTCTGTAGTGCCTTACGGTCAGATGCCGAGCAGTTGCCATACCAAGCGGTGATGCAACCGGTCAAGATACTCTCGATGGTGCAGCTGTAGAACTTTCTGAGGATCTGGGGACCCATGCCAACTCTTTTCAGTCTCCTGAGGGGGAAAAGGTGTTGTCGTGCCCTCTTCACAACTGTCTTGGTGTGTTTGGAACATGATAGTTTGTTGGTGATGTGGACACCAAGGAACTTGAAACTCTCGACCTGCTCCACTTCAGCCCCGTCGATGTTAATGGGGGCCTGTTCGGCCCTCCTTTTCCTATAGTCCACGATCAGCTCCTTTGTCTTGCTCACATTGAGGGATAGGTTGTTGTCCTGGCATCACACTACCAGGTCTCTGACCTCCTCCCTATAGGCTGTCTCATCGTTGTCAGTGATCAGGCCTACCACTGTTGTGTCATCAGCAAACTTAATGATGGTGTTGGAGTCGTGCTTGGCCACGCAGTCGTGGGTGAACAGGGAGTACAGGAGGGGACTAAGCACGCACCCCTGAGGGGCCCCAGTGTTGAGGATCAGCGTGGCAGATGTGTTGTTGCCTACCCTCACCACCTGGGGGCGGCCCGTCAGGAAGTCCTGGATCCAGTTGCAGAGGGAGGTGTTTAGTCCCAGGGTCCTTAGCTTTGTGATGAGCTTTGTGGGCACTATGGTGTTGAACGCTGAGCTGTAGTCAATGAACAGCATTCTCACATAGGTGTTCCTTTTGTCAAGGTGGGAAAGGGCAGTGTGGAGTGCGATTGAGATTGCGTCATCTGTGGATCTGTTGGGGCGGTATGCAAATTTGAGTGGGTCTAGGGTTTTTGGCATGATGGTGTTGATGTGAGAAGTGTTAAGTAAGTGTGTTAGTGCTGGGACAATAGGTGTGAGCAGAAACTTTCCAGAAACTACCCATCAAACTCAGTGGACAAAGGCTGTTTGATGGCCACTCTATCTTTACCAGGTACTTGCCTTTGACCACTATATACCTGCACTATATAGGAAATAAGCTGTCATTTGAGATGTTTGTGTGTGTGTGTGTGTGTGTGTGTGTGTGTGTGTGTGTGTGTGCTTCTCCCTATAGAACCTGACAGATAGAGGGGGGATTTCTGTCAGCTCCCTGGAGATTCCACTCCTCTCTCCTCCTCCTCTATTCTCCTCTCCTCTGTTTGAGGTTCATTACCTCTCCTGTCATTTATGTACGGGCACGTGTACTGTATTTATCCTTTATTATCTGCTATTCAGAGGTTTAATCGACTCCGCAACGCTGCAGAGACGTGTGCACGGCCTATTAATGACGGCGCCAGTGTGTTGGACACGTGTGTGTGCATTCGTTTGCGTGTGAGTTTGTGTGTCTGTGTGCATTTGTTAGCATGTGTGAGCGTGACTGTGTGTATGTGTGCATTTGTTAGCGTGTGAAACATGAGTGTGTAGCCTACGTGTGTATGTGAATTCCATTACGTGTGTGTGTGTATGTGTGTGTGCACAAGTGTGTGTGTGTGTTTTTCTTTGTCTGTGCGCCTGCTTACGTCTGTGTGCATTCACTTACCCTCTTTCAATAATGACTTAGTATTCACAGAATGCTGTGTTGTCAATGACCTCCATAGGTTTCTGAAGGAGCCAGATGAACTTGAGAGGATCAGATATAGGTAACTGAGGCACAAGGTTTTGTCCATGTTAATCACTGACACTGCTGCTGTACGTGAAAAAGCCTCTGCTCTGCCAATGAGTAATATGGAGAGGTATTTACCCTGCTAGCAACGAAGGTCATTTGGTGGTTATTGGTGTGAAACTACTGTACTGTAAAGGAGGTTTGTTTTTAGCTAGATTTTAGCTAGCTACTATCCTACTCATACCCTGTTAGCATTTCAGTAGACTTTCATGTGTTAGCCGTAGCAACCCTTTTTTTGTTTTTTTATTTCACCTTTATTTAACCAGGTAAGCCAGTTGAGAACAAGTTCTCATTTACAACTGCGACCTGGCCAAGATAAAGCAAAGCAGTGCGATAAAAACAACAACACAGAGTTACATATGGGGTAAAACAAAACATAAAGTCAAAAATACAACAGAAAATATATATACAGTATGTGCAAATGTAGCAAGTTATGGAGGTAAGGCAATAAATAGGCTATAGTGCAAAATAATTACAATTAGTATTAACACTGGAATGATAGATGTGCAAGAGATGATGTGCAAATAGAGATACTGGGGTGCAAATGAGCAAAATAAATAACAATATGGGGATGAGGTAGTTGGGTGGGCTAATTTCAGATGGGCTGTGTACAGGTGCAGTGATCGGTAAGGTACTCTGACAACTGATGCTTAAAGTTAGTGAGGGAGATAAGAGTCTCCAGCTTCAGAGATTTTTGCAATTCGTTCCAGTCATTGGCAGCAGAGAACTGGAAGGAATGGCGGCCAAAGAAGGTGTTGGCTGGGGGGGCGCTGTTGGAAGCCAAGGATGTAGCACGCGTCTCCCTATCGCTCCTGAGTTAGTGACCAAATTTATATATTTAACTTTGCAAAACTGCATACATTTCTGTTTGCCCAGGCGTCTGAAGAGACCCATAAACAACTCAGTTCAAGTTTAATAAATTTAAATTCGTAATGACATCAACCCGACCAAAAACAGAGTCTGCAAGAGCAGGCCGCAACAAGCCTGCAACTTCTCCCGACTCACCCCCGCCACCGAACGCTGCCAATGCCGGCCCCACGGAAACACTGACTGTGGAGATGCTGCAATCCGTGATAGGTACCCTCAAAGCCGACATTTTCGGAAAAATTGACTGTCTCTCTACCAATCTCAGGTCAGAGATATCAACGATCAAAGACGAGCTTAAAAAATCTATCGAGAGTATACAGAATAAGCTCGACGCACATGGGGTGACTTTATCAGATTTGGAGCGAGGTGCTACAGACCACAGCACTCGCATTAGCGAGCTAGAGGCTAACGTCGGCTCATTGACAACTAGGGTGGCATTCCTCGATAATAGATGCGAAGATATGGAAAGTAGAATGCGGAGGAACAACATTCGTCTACTGGGAATACCGGAGGGAGTGGAGGGCCCAAGGCCCACGGAGTACATGGCCCAGCTACTTCAGGAGCTGCTCGGGCTAGAGGAGAAGCCATTGCTAGACCGGGCTCACCGCACTCTGCGTAGCCGACCCAGGGATGGAGAACCACCACGACCATTTGTCATCAGGGTGCATTTCTTTCACGTCCGCAACGACATACTGAGAAGATCGGGAGAAGCATCCCCTCTTCTACATAAAGGTAAAAGAATCTCGATATTTGCGGACTACACAACAGCTGTGGCTAAGAGGCGGGCTAGCTTTGGAGCTGTGAAACGCCAACTACACGCCTGCCCGGGCGTGAAATTCGGCCTCATCTACCCTGCGGTTTTGAGACTGACTTTACCGGACGGCTCCATGCACAGATTCGAGGACCCGACTATAGCGGCAGATTTCATCAACAAGAACGTGAAAGCGGCTGTTGTACCGCATGGTGTGTAACAAATGGTTGGCTGGCTGGTCTTCCTAGCAGGCTAGTTAGCAGGCCGAATGGGTGACTAACGAAGCCATCTTTGCTGGGTTCATCGACATATGAATGTCATTCTCTTTTTTATCTCTTTATTTCCAGCCCAGGTTTGCCGCCTCTAATGCCAATATCTGGGGGTCTGCATGGCTGTTTCAGTTTGATCATTTACCATCTGCGTCGAGGTTAAACCTCTCTTAATCGACGATAGTTTTCCTTAGACTCTATTGGGGACCATTCTATCCATGTTTGGCTTACTCTAGTTAAATGGTCACTAATCTTAGGTAGCACAGAGTAAGAGTTATCATGCTTAGCTCTAAACTTTCTTCGTATTTAGGGTTTTGCTTGCATCTCATTTGGGGAGATGCTTCGGCAAGGGCGGGTGTGAGGGAAGGGTTTGTTCACTCTCTATTTGTATATAGTTTGTATATGTTTTTTGTGCCTTTTCGTTTGTCTTTGTTTTTTACATTTGCGCTTTTAGGTTCAACTAAGATCTTCAGTTTACATTGTACCTTGTCCTTTACACATCCTCTCTCTCTCTTAAGATATGACTCAGCCTAGTGTAGCCCATACTGCTGGAGGGAATGGCTTTAATTTTCTTACTTGGAACTGCAGGGGCATAAATAACCCAGTTAAACGTAGTAAAGTGCTACACCATCTTCATCATTTGAAAGCTCACATCATCTTTCTCCAAGAAACTCATCTGAAGGTATCACAACACTCAAGTCTTAGGTGCAGATGGGTGGGTCAGGTGTTCCATTCCTCATTTCAGAGTAAGGCGAGAGGGGTGGCTATTTTACTTCACAGATCGGTACCTTTTACATGTTCTAAGGTGATCGCAGATCCCCATGGCAGATATATAATTGTCAGTGGTAGGCTGCTCAATACAAAGGTTCTTCTTGTTAATATCTATGCTCCTAATTGGGACAATGGTGATTTTTTCAAATCGGTTTTCTCTACACTCCCAGATATGTCCACCCATATGTTGATTTTAGGAGGTGACTTTAACTGTTGGTTAGACCCACAATTGGATCGATCCTCCACTAAACCTACCACCTTATCAACCTCAGCTAGAGTTGTTCGAACCTTTATGTCTGAATTCGCAGTCTCAGATCCTTGGAGAATGGTTAATCCAGCTGGGAAAGCATACTCTTTTTTCTCATCGGTTCACCACACTTTTACGCGCATAGACTACTTCCTTGTTGATGACCGGCTCCTCCACTCCATATCTTCATGTTCATATAACCCAATTGTTGTATCTGACCACGCCCCTGTTACTATGGAAGTAGCTTTTCAAAATGTTGACAATCAGCGACCGCCTTGGCGACTAAAAACTCAACTGCTCAGTAATGAACACTTTGTCAATTTTGTTTTGAGTCAAATCGACTTTTTCATGATTACAAATAGAACCCCAAACATCTCTGCGTCTACTCTCTGGGAAACTTTGAAAGCTTATATCAGAGGTGAAATTATCTCCTACACCGCACATGAGAACAAATTGAAAAGGAATAGGTTATCTATGCTAACACGCTGTATTGCCCAATTAGATGACATTTATGCCGTTTCACCATCCCCGGATATTTATAAGGAACGTTTAACTCTGCAAGCAGAATTTGACACACTATTAACAGACCAGGTTACTGAAATGCTTGTCAAGTCTAGGAGCACTTACTATGAACAAGGAGATAAAGCCAGTAAATTATTAGCTCACAAGTTACGTCAACAATCATCATCATCTCAGATTACAAAAATTCGTACATCATCTGGGATATCATTAGATCCTGGGGGGATCAATGAGGAGTTCAAGAGATTTTACCAGTCTCTATATACCTCTGAAAGTAAAGCGGATACACTGGAATTGGATAATTTCTTCCACTCACTATCTGTGCCTTCGGTCGGCCGGGATTTGGTTAAAAAATTAGAGCAGCCGATCACTGTTGAAGAACTGTCTAACGCTGTCAAATCCCTTCAATCTGGGAGAAGCCCAGGGCCTGATGGCTACCCGACAGAGTTTTATAAAAAGTTTATCACCAAAATAGCCCCTATTCTAATTGAAATGTACAATGATGCATTTGTAAATGGTGCTCTCCCACATACTCTCACTCAAGCAACCATTTGTGTTATTCTTAAAAAAAACAAAGACCCTCTTGACTGTGCATCATACCGTCCAATTAGCCTGCTAAATGTGGACTATAAAATTCTAGCCAAAATTCTGGCAACGCGGCTAGAAACAGTCCTCCCATCAATTATCTCTCCGGATCAAACAGGATTTATAAAAAATAGACACTCATTCTTCAATCTCCGAAGATTATTTAATATTATATACAATCCTTCTGTCGACAATACCTCTGAAGCCATTATATCCCTGGACGCGGAGAAAGCGTTTGATCGGGTGGAATGGAAATACCTTTTTTACACTCTAAATAAATTTGGCTTTGGCTCCAAATTCATGACCTGGATAAAACTTCTGTACTCATCCCCCCAAGCCTCTGTCAGGACTAATAACACTCAATCAGATCGCTTCCCTTTGCAAAGATCGACACGTCAGGGTTGCCCTTTAAGTCCCTTACTGTTTGCCCTCGCCATAGAGCCACTTGCAATAGCACTTCGCTCCAACCCCCTCATCAAAGGCATAGTCAGATACGGGCACGAACACAAACTGTCTTTATATGCAGATGATTTATTAATATACACATCCAATCTTTCTGTCTCTGTCCCTGCTGCCCTTGCCACTTTCGCATCCTTCGGTCACTTATCAGGGTATAAACTAAATCTCAGTAAAAGTGAATTGATGCCACTTAACATGGCTGCAAAAAAATCCCCTTTACATAACTTGCCATTTAAAATAGCTCACAGTAGTTTTATTTATCTCGGGGTACATGTCACAATTAGGTTTGAAAACCTTTTTCAAGCCAACTTTGCTCCTCTCTTAACCCGTACTAAGGACGATTTGGAACGGTGGTCTTTGCTACACCTCTCCTTAGTTGCTAGAATTAACTCTATTAAAATGAATACTCTCCCTAAATTCTTATACCTCTATCAGTGCCTTCCAATATTTCTACCCAATACATTTTTCAAAAAGATCGACGGCCTAATTCTACCCTTTATATGGGACAAAAAGCCTCCTAGGATGCGAAAACAGCTCTTGCAGAGGCCCAAACCAGACGGCGGTCTAGCTCTACCAGATTTCAGATTCTATTATTGGGCCGCTAACCTTAGGATCATTCAGTACTGGTTGCAGAGCAGAGTGATATTCCCACCCCCAACTTGGCTGGAGATGGAGGCTGCCTCGTCAACACCGGCATCACTGTCTTCCCTCGCTCACTCCTCTATTACAGGCCCTTACTCCTCCTTCACCAATAATACATGTGTCAAAACAACATTGAAGATCTGGAATCAATTTAGGCGCCACTTTGGGTTTCAAACAACCTCTTCCTTGGCTCCGGTAGCCTCAAACCCAGCTTTTCCCCCATCTATGATTGATGGTGCTTTCTCAACATGGTCTAATCTCGGTATTAAAAGATTCAGAGATCTGTACACTAACAATACATTTAGTACGTTTCAACAATTATCAGCTAAATTTGGTCTCCCCAGACATCATTTTTTTAGGTTCCTACAAGTCCGGAGTTACGTCCGCAGCATAGATCCAGGATTCCCCAACCTTTCTGGTGGAACACAGTTCGACACATTTCTCACCCCACTTCCTAACCAGAAAGGCACATTGTCAATAATCTATAGTCAAATTTGCTCACTACAAGCCATCTCATTAAACAATATCAAATCCTCTTGGGAGGAGGAACTGGGTGAGGAAATATCTGATGAACTATGGGAAGGGGCACTCAAAAGGGTACATAGCTCTTCTATTTGCGCTCGACACGGCCTCATCCAATGCAAACTCATTCATAGGGCCCACTGGACCAAAGCAAGACTATCAAAAATTTACAAGGATGTGAACCCTAATTGTGTTCGATGTAACCAGTCCCCTGCTAATCATGTGCACATGTTTTGGTGCTGCCCATCTCTTGTTGGTTTCTGGAAAGACATCTTTAACACACTCTCAGAATTAAGCGGCACACAGATCGAGCCAGACCCTCTCATTGCATTATTTGGAGTTTCCTTACCCACAATACAATTGACCAAAATGAATAAGGATGTAATTGCCTTTGTCACGTTGTTAGCGAGACGATTAATTTTACTTAGATGGAAATCCTCTGCAGCCCCTTCTCATGCTCTTTGGATTAAATCTATTTTGAATTGCATAAAGTTGGAGAAAATAAAACAGACACTCAATGGGTCTGTAGACAAATTCTATGCAAAGTGGGCTCCCTTCTTTTCTTATGTTAAAATAATACATTTCCCTGCAGTTCCAGAGTGATGTATATTTATATATTGATGATGTAAGAAGCCTGGTATGTGCATATACGACATCTCGGATGTTAAGGACGGTAATAACTGTGCTAGCTGACCTATAACAACTGGATCAAAACATATATTTTTCCTTTTATTTTATTTTTATTAATTTTTAGAAATTCAAATTTTTTTTTTTTTTTTTTTTTTTTTTTTTTTTTGTGTTTTATCTTATTTATGTATTTAATGTCTATTTTTTCTTTCATGTCTGTTTCTCTATGTTTTGCTGTATCGTTGTCTTCAAATTGTTGTTCCATATTCATACCAAATAACTTTCAAGTGCAATTATTTACTAAATGCTGGTACTGAAAATTCAATAAACAAAGTATATAAAAAAAAAAAAAAAGAAGGTGTTGGCTTTCGGGATGACCAGTGAGATATACCTGCTGGAGCGCATACTACGGGTGGGTATTGTTATGGTGACCAATGAGCTAAGATAAGGCAGGGATTTGCCTAGCAGTGATTTATAGATGGCCCGGAGCCAGTGGGTTTGGCGACGAATATGTAGTGAGGACCAGCCAACAAGAGCGTACAGGTCACAGTGGTGGGTAGTATATGGGGCTTTGGTGACAAAACGGATGGCACTGTGATAGACTACATCCAATCTGCTGAGTAGAGTGTTGGAGGCTATTTTGTAAATGAATTCGCCGAAGTCAAGGATCGGTAGGATAGTCAGTTTTACGAGGGCATGTTTGGCAGCATGAGTGAAGGAGGCTTTGTTGCGAAATAGGAAGCCGATTCTAGATTTAACTTTGGATTGGAGATTCTTAATGTGAGTCTGGAAGGAGAGTTTACAGTCTAACCAGACACCTAGGTATTTGTAGTTGTCCACATACTCTAGGTCAGACCCGTCGAGAGTAGTGATTCTAGTCGGGTGGGCGGGTGCCAGCAGCATTCGATTGAAGAGCATGCATTTAGTTTTACTAGTGTTTAAGAGCAGTTGGAGGCTACTGAAGGAGTGTTGTATGGCATTGAAGCTCGTTTGGAGGTTTGTTAACACAGTGTCCAATGAAGGGCCAGATGTATACAAAATGGTGTCGTCTGCGTAGAGGTGGATCTGAGAGTCACCAGCAGCAAGAGCGACATCATTGATATACATGGAGAAAAGAGTCGGCCCAAGAATTGAACCCTGTGGCACCCCCATAGAGACTGCCATAGGTCCAGACAACAGGCCCTCCGATTTGACACATTGAACTCTACCTGAGAAGTAGTTGGTGAACCAGGCGAGGCAGTCATTTGAGAAACCAAGGTGGATGCTAGCTTCGTAGTCTCCCAATTTGGCAAACTCCTGCCTGACCCAGGGTTATCCGGCGTTCTCCACTCTAATCCAGCCCACCCTGGCAGGCCTGATAACCCAGGCCATCCACCGCTAACACAGATAGCTAACAGCCAATAGCCCATCCACCGCTAACACAGATAGCTAACAGCCAATAGCCCATCCACCGCTAACACAGATAGCTAACAGTACCTCCACCGCTAATACAGAAAGCCCATCTACAACTAATACAGCCACGTTCAACTTAGACCAATTGAAAGCCTTAATCAATAGCTGTTAATCAAATGGGTTATGGCTTCAGATAAGCCCCTTATGGCACTGCAGTCCCCTTCCCTCAGCCAAAAACATAATGAAATTGAGCACAAATCCTCCTAGGCCACTCTCTCTGCTCCCTCACTCTATCCTCTCTCTGTCCGCTCTCTCTCCGCTTCCTCCTGTCTCTATCTTTTCGTTTAGGTACTCATCCCGCTCCAAAAGCAATCTGGACTTTTCCCATGAGTCAGCACTTGTGTTGTCCAAGAGCAGAGTCAAGTGGGCAGGGAGATTATTTGAAGAGCTGCTTTACCTCTTACTCTCTCTGATCCATACCACACACCAAGTTAACTTCATCATCATCTCATATTTTACATTACATTTAAGTCATTTAGCAGACGCTCTTATCCAGAGCGACTTACAGTTAGTGAGTGCATACATTTATTTATTTTTCATACTGGCCCCCCGTGGGAATCGAACCCACAACCCTGGCGTTGCAAACGCTATGCTCTACCAACTGAGCTACATTTACATTTACATTTACATCATTTAGCAGACGCTCTCATCCAGAGCGACTTACAAATTGGTGCATTCAACTTATGATAGCTAGTGGGACAACCACCTTTTTTTCCCTTTTTTTTATGGGGGGTGGGGGTAGAAGGATTACTGTTATACTATTCCAGGTATTCCTTAAATAGGTAGGGTTTCATATGTAGGCTACTAGTTACACAACCTGATTCTTGCCTCCTCTTTTGAAAAGGGCACGATCATTTGTACTCTACAGCAGCTTGGGCATCATGTCACATCCCCATAGCATTTAGCTAGCACAAAAGGAGAGCTAGCATTTCCATAGAGCTCAATAGAGATGGAAACAATGCTTTTTATGTACATCATTGGATGGAAAGCTATCTATGCCATTGATAGAAAAAAAGTCACTTTTTAACATTAACTATTGACTATTAGCACTTTGAATGGATAGCCAAGCTAGCCTCCACACATGGCCTAAACTTTGCTAAGCCCAGAAACAGTAGGATGAAATTGCCCATAGACACTGATCTAAGGTCAGTTTAGCATTAACCCCCAATGGTTACACTTAGCATTTCTGGGTAGGCAAGCTGATCTGTGCCTGAGGGCAACTAATACCCAGAGCCAGTCAGAACTGTGAACTCTCTTTGCTCTACCAGGACTCACACACTAAAGCTGAGTTGTCCACACAGATGGCCTGTGTTCTGTGTGCTCTCAGGACCCCTGCTGCCTCGGCATAGGCGTCCTCCCAGATGGCCCGTGAGTGGCAGCATGTGCGGAGTGGCTGCATAGCCCGGAGACCCGTGGCCCCAGCACAAACATCCAATCATGTGGCATAATCAGATTAGGGGGCAGGTGGCGAGGCGTGAGAATCACCATTATGCCCACTTTACTGGTAATGATAACAGGTACCACTGCTCCCAGGCATGTTCACTGGCCATATGTGTGTGTGTGTGTGTGTGTGTAATATATTTCCATAACCGCACAATCCATGACCACACACAGAGAGTATGTCCTGTAGTGCAGTGTTCCCAGGGAGTGCAGCAGTAGGATAGCAGTAACCTGCAATCTGTGGTGTGAGTGGAGCAATGGGCTGCAGTGCTGCATGCTGCATTACAGCAGTGGCTGCAGAGTCTCTGCGGGCACACACACACACACACACACACACACACACACACACACATACACCAGCCAAACCACCCTCTGCATGGCAACAGCATCACCTGATAGCAGTCCTACTATGTGTGTGTATGATACATTTGTCCTCACTATATCCTCGTGCAGATTTCCTGTGATCTGGATGCATGTTGAAATGCATCAGTGCTCCTCCCCCTGTTGCCTGTCTATATACTGCCTTCCTGGCTGGCCCAGTAACACAGCTAGGGCATTAGTCTCCTCTCTACTTTCTACACTGTTTGTCATGTCACACAGGAAAAGGGGACTTGATTGCAATGCATTATTTGTGGGCCTATTCTTTCTGCGTTGCCCCCTGTAACCATGGTTACTACAGCAAATGCAAGTGTGTGTGTGTGTGTTTGCGTGTTTGTGTACTTGCGTGCATACGTGTGTGTTTGTGTGTGTGTGTGTTTGTGTGTGTCTCTCTCTCTCTGTGTGTGTGTGTGTGTGTGTGTGTGTCTCTCTCTGTGTGTTATTTCTGACCAAGTTACTCATGGCCTCTAGTTTCCGTGTGCCAAATTAGAAAAAAAGTTACCAATCTATGCTTGAGTTACCCCTAATAACAAAGGCATTGGGGTGAACAGTGGTACTGTTTCCCCAATTGCGGATTCGATCTTTAAGGCAGTGTGGATTATTACTTGAATGTGAATTGGTCAATAAGTGAGCTGTGAATAGGTTGCCCTTCCATCACAAATGTACAGCTCCATACCTTAACTAGAGAAATGAAAAAGTTCAGTATCCTGTGAAATATTGATTGACTAAATGCATGTAGCCATCATTCACTGTCGTGCATGCTCATATACACATGAAGGTACACACACACACACACACACACACACACACACACTATGGTATGGCAGGTAACAGACAGACAGCAGATGCTGGGAGTTTGATGCAGTGTGCCACCCTGCTCCTGGCATCGTGCCACGCTGGGCGCATGACGCAGCGAGGGGCGACGCCAAGGTCACCCAACAGCGGTGTGCCAATGTCAGTGGCATGGACAGGTGCCACTTGTACCACACACTGTGCTGTGCTGTGTGTGTGTGTGTGTGTGTGTGTGTGTGTGTGTGTGTGTGTGTGTCTGTCTGTCTAGGCCTATGTCTGTGTGTGGTTGTGTGAGTGAGAGCTGGTTTGACACTTTTTGTCAAGGCATCAACTGTCATAGTTTTTTTGAATCCAGAAATGTGGACCTCACCAGTTACCAGTCTCTTCTCTTTGGGTACCATAGAAGCACAACATTACCATTAAATATACGGTATCAGCTTGGAGAGAGAGATAGTGTTGGAGATATTAGAGCCTCCAGTCAGACTAGTGTAAGCCTGGTAGTGCTGGGGGAGTGTCATTACTGGCCATTTAAGGAATATGGGTGTCATTGTCACACGGGATCTAATTGGCCAAGCTCTAATGAGTAACAGGGACCAATTACAAATGATTACATCATCGCTGGGAATCACCCCTAGGGTTGGACCAGTAGAGCTCGCCAGCTTCTAGTCCTAAAACCCAGAAATGTGTTACCTCTGGTTCGTTCAGCCATTCCTATGGATTTTGGGATGAACGCAGAAAATAAGATCTGAGGTTAACACAGGTTTAGGAGATTATTTAAAAATGTTTTACATTTACGTCATTTAGCAGACGCTCTTATCCAGAGCGACTTACAAATTGGTGCATTCACCTTATAGCCAGTGGGATAACCACTTTACAATATGTTTTTATTTTTTATTTTTTTGGGGGGTGGGGTAAGGGGGGGGTAGAAGGATTACTTTATCCTATCCCAGGTATTCCTTAAAGAGGTGGGGTTTCAAGTGTCTCCGGAAGGTGGTGAGTGACTCCGCTGTCCTGGCGTCGTGAGGGAGCTTGTTCCACCATTGGGGTGCCAGAGCAGCGAACAGTTTTGACTGGGCTGAGCGGGAACTGTGCTTCCGCAGAGGTAGGGGTGCCAGCAGGCCAGAGGTGGATGAACGCAATGCCCTCGGGTGGGTGTAGGGACTGATCAGAGCCTGAAGGTACGGAGGTGCCGTTCCCCTCGCAGCTCCGTAGGCAAGCACCATGGTCTTGTAGCAGATGCGAGCTTCAACTGGAAGCCATTATTGATTATTGATTATTGATCATTGAGATCTTATACCTTTTGTTCAATGAGATAATATCAGTCAGTTAACATTACTTTTATGAATTCTGAAGCCTTCATGTGCTTTTTAAAAATACATAAATGCTTCGAAATTCACAAAAAGTGACGTTAGCTGATAGAGATTATCTCATAGAACAAAATGTGTAAGATCTCCTAAACCTGTGTTTACCACATACCTTATTTTCAGCATTTATGCAAAACCTGTACAAAAACTCCATTCATTTTCTCATAGACTTTGTCCAACAAATCATGGTGGAGTGAGTGCCTACAAAAAGACGCCATTACTATTGCTCCCTATGCCCAGGCTGCATCAGGGCCTCCATAAAACCCTCCCTTTCTTTTCTCAGTTTTTCCTCTCTTTTTCATTTCTCTTTCTCTATGCCTCTCTCTTGTTTTGTCTCTCACCTTCCTCCTTCTCTCTGTCCATTTCTTTTTCTTTCTCTCTCTTTTACCAACATCCTTCATCCATCTCTCTATCCTCTTTTCCTCTCCTTTGCTCCCTTTCTCTTCAATAACTCTGTTCCTCTTTCCATTTTCCCTTTTATTGTCCCCATCTCTCCATCCTTTCCTCTTTCTGCCATACCCCTCCCCCATATCTCAGCTCTTGTTCACTGAGCCCCTCTCTCAATCTCTTCCCCCTCTCCCCTCCCTCTCCATTTTTCTCTAAGCCCCACCCTCCTCCCTCTATCTCTCTCTCCAGGCTCCAGTTTTGCTTGCAGCTCTGTCTTTGTCTGCCCAGCCTGTGTGTGTGTGTGTGTGTGTGTGTGTGTGTGTGTGTGTGTGTGTGTGTGTGTGTGTGTGTGTGTGTGTGTGTGTGTGTGTGTGTGTGTGTGTGTGTGTGTGTGTGTGTGTGTGTGTTGTTGGCAGGCAGCCAGAGCCGGAGCGGAGTGAAGCGGGCCTATGACTCACAGTGATGCTGGGCTGTATTTTTAGCTTGGGCTGCCCCCCCCCCAACCCCCCCCTCTCTCTCTCCCTTTCTCTCTGTGGACCTCGTCTAATTCACCACCACCATTTTCTACATACATGTAGGTAACGGCATGTACCTGCACACTGGTAGCTGTGGGGGGAGTGGCATAATGACGTGTGTGTGTGTTCATGTCTGTGTGTGTGCCCTGAGGACCAGTACCTTATCAAGGGGGTCATTCAAGGGAACTTGACTGCAGGAACAACTTGACCCCAGCCCCACTATGATGTATGGAGTGGCTGCCAGTGCATGACTGACTGTGCCTGAGGATAGAGAGAATTAGAGGAGAGGATGAAGGAGAGAGAGGAGAGAGGGAAGGGAGGATGTGTGGGTTGTTGGGAGAGGAGTGCTGGTGGAAATGTGTGTTTAAGGACAGCTCATTAGTCAGTGTGTGTGTGTTTGTGTGTGTGTTTGGAGAGAGAATCGACTGACATCAGGGATACGTATAGTACAGTACGTGTTATCTAACAAAGAGACCAAAATAGATAAACCTGTCATTATTGATTTATTTGCACGTGCTCCATGTGTATTTTAACATACTGAAAATTAAATAGCATTTTTGGACAATAAACCCTTATTCTCCACTCATCTACGCAAGTCTACTGACCATTACTTCTCAGTTTTAGTTGATCTACTAGCCTTTTAACTGATGTTACCCTTGTATTAACAGAGTGGTCTGTGCGTACCCACTGCCTGGGGAACAGGCCGTCTGGCAGGTGGGTTAACCACCTAACAGACTGCAAGGGGCGAGGGTCACAGTTTAGCCACTACTAATAACACCATTATCACCTTATCTGAGGCAACATTGTTTTTAAGTGAAAGTGATTCTGATGTTAAGGTTAGTTTCCAATGTTTGTTTTGGTTTGACAGGAAGGTAGCTTGTGTTATAGGTTTTTGCCAACTGGACCAGAATGGTTTCCCATTGACGGGTGCCCACTGTAAAGTAGGCAAGTAATGATCAACTGGTTCTGTTGACAAACTCTGCCATTGAAAACCGTGAAGGAGAATTTATCTGTTCATCCTAAACCCGGATGCTATCTCTCCCTCTCTCTCTCTCTCTCTCTCTCTCTCTCTCCTCTCTCTCTCTCTCTCTCTCTCTCTCTCTCTCTCTCTCTCTCTCTCTCTCTGTTGTTTTGTCTAATCTGGGCTGATTCCTGACTGTGTACTGTCTCCATCCCCATCATGCTGGATAGCTGGATAGCTGGATTAGACCAGATTAAGGACTAGCACAGATGGGATGTTGCTGTGGCACGTTCCCATCCCCCACCACATTGTGTGTGTCCCTTAGTACAGAGTGCACCTCCTGGGTAGGCCTGATAGAACTGAGGCTCATTCATAAGCACCTGGTAGTACAGTGCTGACATTTTCCATGTTTCTGAACATTTCACAGCCATTTTCATAACAGGCTGCAGGGTCGGTTGTGGTCTGTGGTAGGTGTGGAGGATTTGAAGGAGTCTGGGAGTCAGTAGGTCTAGTAGGTAGTTGGTAGTGGGTGGTCTATGTGCTTCAGTCTATCTGGATATTTGTGTGTCTCTGGTGCCTCTGTCAGTCTCTGTCTCGTCTTGATAGCTGATGACGTCTCGTAACATCTCCCAGTGTCTTGTGTGTCTCCTCTAGTCAGTCGGTGTCTAAAAGTCTGTAAATCTCCTCTCCTTAAGTTTTACACATCATATCTCCTGTCCTTAAGTTTTACACATCATATTGCCGTGCAAAGCCTTGCCATGGCGCGATGAGCAGATCTGCACATAGCTAAGGCTAACTGTTTTGGCACGCTTCTCAGTGAGCACTGCTCAGTATACAGTCCGTCTGCTCTCACAATGCTAATTTCAGCCCGGTTGGGGGTCATACAGTAGCTAGCTTCAACTGGATGTGCTACTAGAGTCAGTCAGTGAGTGTGGGAGGCTGTCCATCTGTCCTCTCAACAGCACCACTGAGCTCTTTGTCTCCCTGCCTCTCTGCTTGCCCTCTACTTCCTTCATTCAAACTAGCCACAATTAGTGAGCGCTCTAGCTCTCTCCAGTTAGGCCGATTGATGTTGCTCTATTCCTCAATTGGAGGCCAGGTCTAATTATCCCAGCCTTTCTCTCTACACTCATTGGGGCTCCTCAACATGAAAGCTGAGAGGTGCTTAAGTTGTTGCTGTTTGCATTGATTTCCATAGAGAAATAAACTGAGAGAATAAAGAGAGTGAGTGTTTGAGAATTTCTCAATGTCCTTGAGCTTGTTTTAGACCGGTTTCATTCTTCTTCTTTTTTCGTTATTTTCTTTTCTTTTCTTTTTGTTCTTTCCTTCAGTCTTCCCCAGCCCTCCTCCTCCTCCTCCTCCTCCTATTCCTCCTCCTCCTCCTCCTCCTCCTCCTCCTCCTCCTCCTCCTCCTCCTATTCCTCCTCCTCCTATTCCCCCTCCTCCTCCTCCTCCTCCTCCTCCTCCTCCTCCTCCTCCTATACCTCCTCCTCCTATTCCTCCTCCTCCTCCTCCGCTCCTTCTTCTTCTTTGTCTGCTTCTTCTTCTTCTTCTTCTTCTTCTTCTTCTTCTTCTTCTTCTTCTTCTTCTTCTTCTTCTTCTTCTTCTTATTTCTTCAATTGAATTGGCTACAATGGGAAATCATATTATTCACTGTACTGTTAGTAGAGTTCAGTAAAGAAAAGTAGAGTATAGTTCAGTACTGTACTGTAGAGTTCATTACAGTACACAGTAGAGCAAACTAGAGTTGAGTACAGTATAATGTACTGTACTGATCTACAGTATACTCTACTTTACTGTACTGAACTATACTGTTCTTTGCTTTACTGTACTGTACTGAACTCAACTGTACTCTACTGAGCACTACTGTGCTG